>NW_027196979.1:7500-47500 GCF_038502225.1 Cherax quadricarinatus | reverse complement strand
ACCTTGCCACGGATGAGAAAAACATCTTTGTCTAGAACCACTGGGATTTCCCGAACGGGTTTTCCTTTGTGGATGGTGAGTGCAGCATGCACAACGTTCATGCATCAAAGCATAACTGTTAATGCAGCTGTGTGCTGCTTATACACTACAGATTTCTACAATCGTTGTCATTCACTAAAGTCTCCAACAGACTTCATGTTAAGAATTCTTACAAATGTTTTACCAGGTAAGTGGTGTTGTCCTGCCTCTACTCACCTCAGAGGCCGGACCGACCAGCGTCCATATACAGGTGTATACGTTTTTGGTTAATGTGAAGCAGCTTGTTTATAGCATGAGAGCCAAATTAGTCATCTATGAGCTAGATCTTGCATTTTGTAAGTAGTCTTGATTTCTCGAAGGTTTTGCTGTAAGAAAATTATCCAAACTTGAGTCAGTCGGGTAATGAACAACAGTTAGAAATATTTTCTTAAAACAGGGTAAAGCAACTGGTGGCTGCCCGTCTTGTGGTGTAAGAACAGTATACTGGCTATCACGTAGTCTAAGTGATGGAATTTTTAAACTTCGACCTTTTACGTAACAGTAAAACCATGTATATATCTCCACTTGTAAAGACGTTGCTGAAAATTTACCTACACCGGCTTGGTCGAAGTTCGAGATGAGTACACTTTCATGATCCTCTAACTTGCCTAGAATATGAAGATAAGTCTCAAACCATTCATGAAAGTGAAGCAAATTAGTCAGTGCGAACTTGTGTCATGCATGTTCGATAGCTTCTCATAATGAGATGCGGATTAATGTTGTGAGTCTTGGATGCCATGTTTGGAAAGATTCAACACATGATTCATTATAGCTATTGCTGACTACAGTCAAGCTGAACCCCTGGGATTATCACTTCCTTGCTGAATAGTGCCTCTTCTGTTTATTCTCACTGAAACTCCGGCAATGTTACTCTCTCTCTCTCTCTCTCTCTCTCTCTCTCTCTCTCTCTCTCTCTCTCTCTCTCTCTCTCTCTCTCTCTCTCTCTCTCTCTCTCTCTCTCTCTCTCTCTCGATCTATCATCAACATCCAGTGTTTCTGAATAGCAAATGTGACCTGCCATTACTTGCCTTAGGCAGATATAGCCGCTAGTAGGTGATTGATGTGCCTCAGGGTAGGGGGAAGCCCCTGTCTTGTGTACTTTTAAGTGCCTGTCTCATATTTAGAGTACAGTAATTTGTGTAGGCATTAGATTCGAAGATGATGTGAAGTAGGTCGTTAAAGTAAGAACCATTGATCACGAACACCAACAATTACGAGGCTTCCACACACTGTTTCATGGAAAGCTGCACCAGTAGCTTCAACTTGATGGATGTCGCTCATGAGGCGTACAGGAGCCAATGATCAGTTCCTCAGAATGGAAAGGCCTTAACGGGAGAAGTGTTACAGAACGGCATTCTCTGCTTAACAATTCGCAAACAGGCGAAATTATTTTCAAACATTATCTCTCAGTCCACAGCAGAGTTCGAACCCGCAAACTCGGCAGTACTGTATCCACACAGCCAAACTGGAGTCTGGCTGTGTGAATAAAGTACTGAGAAATAATATTATATATATTATGTTATCTTTAACCTGCTATATCAAATAAGAGCATTGTCTTTCACATAAATTTACTCACGTAATCATAAATAATAACAACAATAGTAATCATAAAATACGAGACTGCATGTAAGAATGAACTTACAGTATCCAGCAGGAGCAAGTGCAGTAGGAATTATAATCATACTGGTGGTATGTAAGAGTGACAAACGAGCAAGTGCAGTAGGAATTATAATCATACTGGTGGTATGTAAGAGTGACAAACGAGCAAGTACAGTAGGAATTATAATCATACTGGTGGTATGTAAGAGTGACAAACGAGCAAGTACAGTAGGAATTATAATCATACTGGTGGTATGTAAGAGTGACAAACGAGCAAGTGCAGTAGGAATCATAATCATACTGGTGGTATGTAAGACTGACAAACGAGCAAGTATAGTAAGAATCATAATCATACTGGTGGTATGTAAGAGTGACAAACGAGCAAGTACAGTAGGAATTATAATCATACTGGTGGTATGTAAGAGTGACAAACGAGCAAGTGCAGTAGGAATTATAATCATACTGGTGGTATGTAAGAGTGACAAACGAGCAAGTGCAGTAGGAATCATAATCATACTGGTGGTATGTAAGACTGACAAACGAGCAAGTATAGTAAGAATCATAATCATACTGGTGGTATGTAAGAGTGACAAACGAGCAAGTACAGTAGGAATTATAATCATACTGGTGGTATGTAAGAGTGACAAACGAGCAAGTGCAGTAGGAATTATAATCATACTGGTGGTATGTAAGAGTGACAAACGAGCAAGTACAGTAGGAATTATAATCATACTGGTGGTATGTAAGAGTGACAAACGAGCAAGTACAGTAGGAATTATAATCATACTGGTGGTATGTAAGAGTGACAAACGAGCAAGTACAGTAGGAATTATAATCATACTGGTGGTATGTAAGAGTGACAAACGAGCAAGTGCAGTAGGAATCATAATCATACTGGTGGTATGTAAGAGTGACAAACGAGCAAGTGCAGTAGGAATCATAATCATACCGGTGGTATGTAAGAGTGACAAACGAGCAAGTACAGTAAGAATCATAATCATACTGGTGGTATGTAAGAGTGACAAACGAGCAAGTGCAGTAGGAATCATAATCATACTGGTGGTATGTAAGAGTGACAAACGAGCAAGTACAGTAGGAATTATAATCATACTGGTGGTATGTAAGAGTGACAAACGAGCAAGTGCAGTAGGAATTATAATCATACTGGTGGTATGTAAGAGTGACAAACGAGCAAGTGCAGTAGGAATTATAATCATACTGGTGGTATGTAAGAGTGACAAACGAGCAAGTGCAGTAGGAATTATAATCATACTGGTGGTATGTAAGAGTGACAAACGAGCAAGTACAGTAGGAATTATAATCATACTGGTGGTATGTAAGAGTGACAAACGAGCAAGTACAGTAGGAATTATAATCATACTGGTGGTATGTAAGAGTGACAAACGAGCAAGTACAGTAGGAATTATAATCATACTGGTGGTATGTAAGAGTGACAAACGAGCAAGTACAGTAGGAATTATAATCATACTGGTGGTATGTAAGAGTGACAAACGAGCAAGTATAGTAGGAATCATAATCATACGGGTGGTATGTAAGAGTGACAAACGAGCAAGTGCAGTAGGAATTATAATCATACCGGTGGTATGTAAGAGTGACAAACGAGCAAGTGCAGTAGGAATTATAATCATACTGGTGGTATGTAAGAGTGACAAACGAGCAAGTGCAGTAGGAATTATAATCATACTGGTGGTATGTAAGAGTGACAAACGAGCAAGTACAGTAGGAATTATAATCATACTGGTGGTATGTAAGAGTGACAAACGAGCAAGTACAGTAGGAATTATAATCATACTGGTGGTATGTAAGAGTGACAAACGAGCAAGTACAGTAGGAATTATAATCATACTGGTGGTATGTAAGAGTGACAAACGAGCAAGTATAGTAGGAATCATAATCATACTGGTGGTATGTAAGAGTGACAAACGAGCAAGTGCAGTAGGAATTATAATCATACCGGTGGTATGTAAGAGTGACAAACGAGCAAGTGCAGTAGGAATTATAATCATACTGGTGGTATGTAAGAGTGACAAACGAGCAAGTGCAGTAGGAATTATAATCATACTGGTGGTATGTAAGAGTGACAAACGAGCAAGTACAGTAGGAATTATAATCATACTGGTGGTATGTAAGACTGACAAACGAGCAAGTATAGTAAGAATCATAATCATACTGGTGGTATGTAAGAGTGACAAACGAGCAAGTGCAGTAGGAATTATAATCATACTGGTGGTATGTAAGACTGACAAACGAGCAAGTGCAGTAGGAATTATAATCATACTGGTGGTATGTAAGACTGACAAACGAGCAAGTATAGTAAGAATCATAATCATACTGGTGGTATGTAAGAGTGACAAACGAGCAAGTGCAGTAAGAATTATAATCATACTGGTGGTATGTAAGATTGACAAACGAGCAAGTACAGTAGGAATTATAATCATACTGGTGGTATGTAAGAGTGACAAACGAGCAAGTACAGTAGGAATTATAATCATACTGGTGGTATGTAAGAGTGACAAACGAGCAAGTATAGTAGGAATCATAATCATACTGGTGGTATGTAAGAGTGACAAACGAGCAAGTGCAGTAGGAATTATAATCATACCGGTGGTATGTAAGAGTGACAAACGAGCAAGTGCAGTAGGAATTATAATCATACTGGTGGTATGTAAGAGTGACAAACGAGCAAGTGCAGTAGGAATTATAATCATACTGGTGGTATGTAAGAGTGACAAACGAGCAAGTACAGTAGGAATTATAATCATACTGGTGGTATGTAAGACTGACAAACGAGCAAGTATAGTAAGAATCATAATCATACTGGTGGTATGTAAGAGTGACAAACGAGCAAGTGCAGTAGGAATTATAATCATACTGGTGGTATGTAAGACTGACAAACGAGCAAGTGCAGTAGGAATTATAATCATACTGGTGGTATGTAAGACTGACAAACGAGCAAGTATAGTAAGAATCATAATCATACTGGTGGTATGTAAGAGTGACAAACGAGCAAGTGCAGTAAGAATTATAATCATACTGGTGGTATGTAAGACTGACAAACGAGCAAGTGCAGTAGGAATCATAATCATACTGGTGGTATGTAAGACTGACAAACGAGCAAGTACAGTAGGAATTATAATCATACTGGTGGTATGTAAGAGTGACAAACGAGCAAGTACAGTAGGAATCATAATCATACTGGTGGTATGTAAGAGTGACAAACGAGCAAGTACAGTAGGAATCATAATCATACTGGTGGTATGTAAGAGTGACAAACGAGCAAGTACAGTAGGAATCATAATCATACTGGTGGTATGTAAGAGTGACAAACGAGCAAGTGCAGTAGGAATTATAATCATACCGGTGGTATGTAAGAGTGACAAACGAGCAAGTGCAGTAGGAATTATAATCATACTGGTGGTATGTAAGACTGACAAACGAGCAAGTATAGTAAGAATCATAATCATACTGGTGGTATGTAAGAGTGACAAACGAGCAAGTGCAGTAGGAATTATAATCATACCGGTGGTATGTAAGAGTGACAAACGAGCAAGTGCAGTAGGAATTATAATCATACTGGTGGTATGTAAGACTGACAAACGAGCAAGTATAGTAAGAATCATAATCATACTGGTGGTATGTAAGAGTGACAAACGAGCAAGTGCAGTAGGAATTATAATCATACCGGTGGTATGTAAGAGTGACAAACGAGCAAGTGCAGTAGGAATTATAATCATACTGGTGGCATGTAAGACTGACAAACGAGCAAGTATAGTAAGAATCATAATCATACTGGTGGTATGTAAGAGTGACAAACGAGCAAGTGCAGTAGGAATCATAATCATACTGGTGGTATGTAAGAGTGACAAACGAGCAAGTACAGTAGGAATTATAATCATACTGGTGGTATGTAAGAGTGACAAACGAGCAAGTACAGTAAGAATCATAATCATACTGGTGGTATGTAAGAGTGACAAACGAGCAAGTACAGTAGGAATTATAATCATACTGGTGGTATGTAAGAGTGACAAACGAGCAAGTGCAGTAGGAATCATAATCATACTGGTGGTATGTAAGAGTGACAAACGAGCAAGTGCAGTAGGAATCATAATCATACTGGTGGTATGTAAGAGTGACAAACGAGCAAGTACAGTAAGAATCATAATCATACCGGTGGTATGTAAGAGTGACAAACGAGCAAGTGCAGTAGGAATCATAATCATACTGGTGGTATGTAAGACTGACAAACGAGCAAGTATAGTAAGAATCATAATCATACTGGTGGTATGTAAGAGTGACAAACGAGCAAGTGCAGTAGGAATTATAATCATACCGGTGGTATGTAAGAGTGACAAACGAGCAAGTGCAGTAGGAATTATAATCATACTGGTGGTATGTAAGACTGACAAACGAGCAAGTATAGTAAGAATCATAATCATACTGGTGGTATGTAAGAGTGACAAACGAGCAAGTGCAGTAGGAATTATAATCATACCGGTGGTATGTAAGAGTGACAAACGAGCAAGTGCAGTAGGAATTATAATCATACTGGTGGCATGTAAGACTGACAAACGAGCAAGTATAGTAAGAATCATAATCATACTGGTGGTATGTAAGAGTGACAAACGAGCAAGTGCAGTAGGAATCATAATCATACTGGTGGTATGTAAGAGTGACAAACGAGCAAGTACAGTAGGAATTATAATCATACTGGTGGTATGTAAGAGTGACAAACGAGCAAGTACAGTAAGAATCATAATCATACTGGTGGTATGTAAGAGTGACAAACGAGCAAGTACAGTAGGAATTATAATCATACTGGTGGTATGTAAGAGTGACAAACGAGCAAGTGCAGTAGGAATCATAATCATACTGGTGGTATGTAAGAGTGACAAACGAGCAAGTGCAGTAGGAATCATAATCATACTGGTGGTATGTAAGAGTGACAAACGAGCAAGTACAGTAAGAATCATAATCATACCGGTGGTATGTAAGAGTGACAAACGAGCAAGTGCAGTAGGAATCATAATCATACTGGTGGTATGTAAGAGTGACAAACGAGCAAGTACAGTAAGAATCATAATCATACCGGTGGTATGTAAGAGTGACAAACGAGCAAGTGCAGTAGGAATCATAATCATACTGGTGGTATGTAAGAGTGACAAACGAGCAAGTACAGTAGGAATCATAATCATACTGGTGGTATGTAAGAGTGACAAACGAGCAAGTACAGTAGGAATCATAATCATACTGGTGGTATGTAAGAGTGACAAACGAGCAAGTACAGTAGGAATCATAATCATACTGGTGGTATGTAAGAGTGACAAACGAGCAAGTGCAGTAGGAATCATAATCATACTGGTGGTATGTAAGAGTGACAAACGAGCAAGTACAGTAGGAATCATAATCATACTGGTGGTATGTAAGACTGACAAACGAGCAAGTACAGTAGGAATCATAATCATACTGGTGGTATGTAAGACTGACAAACGAGCAAGTATAGTAAGAATCATAATCATACCGGTGGTATGTAAGAGTGACAAACGAGCAAGTACAGTAGGAATCATAATCATACTGGTGGTATGTAAGACTGACAAACGAGCAAGTACAGTAAGAATCATAATCATACCGGTGGTATGTAAGAGTGACAAACGAGCAAGTACAGTAGGAATCATAATCATACTGGTGGTATGTAAGACTGACAAACGAGCAAGTACAGTAAGAATCATAATCATACCGGTGGTATGTAAGAGTGACAAACGAGCAAGTACAGTAGGAATCATAATCATACTGGTGGTATGTAAGACTGACAAACGAGCAAGTACAGTAGGAATCATAATCATACTGGTGGTATGTAAGACTGACAAACGAGCAAGTACAGTAGGAATCATAATCATACTGGTGGTATGTAAGACTGACAAACGAGCAAGTGCAGTAAGAATCATAATCATACTGGTGGTATGTAAGAGTGACAAACGAGCAAGTACAGTAGGAATCATAATCATACTGTGGGTACGAAAAGGTTGCCAATGAGCAAGGTGGTCACCAGTGCTCTGTCACCTACATGAAGCACAACTGGAGACTGCCACGACACACACAGCATTGGCAGTGGCAATGAATTCTTCCTGTATAAGGAATGAACCGATAGTTCGAGATTTATGGGGACCGAGTGCTATAATGTAACAACCGAGGAGAGGAGCATGTTGGGATCCGCGATAACCTTGTGAGTAACGGGAGACAGGAGTAGCAGTGGCAGGAGAGACGACACAGAGTATGTAATAACAGAGGGCATGAAGAGAAAGAGGATGGAAAAAGACAGACGAAGAATATAATGATAGAAAAAGGGTGAAAATATTCACTAAGAGCAAAACTGTGTTTACATTTAGTAAAACTGCATAACTGATTCTGGTATGGCACATGCGTTCAGTGTGGTCACATTACCTGGTGATCTTGTGATGTGATAACATTACCTTGTGGTTATGTGATGTGGTGATCACATTGTGTTGGTTATGTAATGTCATCAGTTTATCTAGTGTTCATGTAACTCGGTAACAATTTGTTATATACCCAGAGAGAGGCAGCTTGCCAGTTAATAACATAATTACTGTTCTGAACATGCTAGGAAATTGCTAGATTGTCTTGTACACATCCGTCTTGTGCACATTCGTCTTGCACACATTCGTCTTGTACACATTCGTCTTGTATACATCCGTCTTGCACACGCCTATTCTATGTATTAGTAAGCTGTTTTGTGCATATCTAAAAACCTTTTTATGTTTAGGGACTCTAGTGATTAAATTTATACCAGTTAGTCTCATGCATGATTGATTATTGTCATCGCTAGACTTATATATACTCGGAACATCAAGGATTTTTCGGATTTTCAAAACCTCTGGTAATGCAACTGTTCATTTTATTAGGATATTGAGCTGCAGTTAGGTAGTCATTACATTTTTCAGGTTCTTGAATTTATAATATCAGCAGTAAAATATAAGAACTTCCAATGCCTCGCTTTCGTTTCTGTTGTTAGTTCTTCAGTAACTGGAACTGACTCTTCCCTGAACTTCTGTTCATAAAATATTTGCCAGACATTTGCTAAATTAATATACAGGATTACTTGTGCACTTCAGTAAATTGTTGGGTCTACCCGACACTTCACTGAAGTGTCGGGTAGACCCTTCAGTCTAGCCTGTGTTAACTCAAGCACATGTTATATCTACTGATTGTTATTAAATTTGTTAATTGTTTTTCATTAGTTCTCTTAAAATAATCAATGTAAATTAGCCATTGCATATTACATTGTATAATTATAACTTTTTTAGACTGTTATCTATAGCCATAATTATATTTTAATTATTTTAATTGACTTCTGTAAATGATACTAGGGGAACAGAGGTCGTGATCAGAGGGGAGCAAAGAGGTCGTGATCAGAGTTTTGATTCAGAAAGGTAATATTTGAATTTATCTCGATGTTACTGCGTTAATCATCTGCTAGCTGAGTTTCATTATTATTTAGTTTGTAATCAGATAGTGTTAAGTAGTCGTAAGTGGTCAATTAATTGGGCTCTAACCCAACTGACTGTACGACGGTCATTAAAACTATATGAACTCTGTTTATTGCCAGTCAAGAATATACACTGAAACATACACCTCCCTGTATATATATTCTGTGTTCTTATATATATATATATATATATATATATATATATATATATATATATATATATATATATATATATATATATATGTCGTGTCGAATATGTAAAACTGGTCAATTAGCAAGAACTCATTTAAAATTAAGTCCTTTCTAAAAAAATTCTCTTTTACGTTTAAAGATATATTTTTTTCATTAATATTGATGTAAAAATTTATAATTTTGTACCAAAAGGAACTTAAAAAACTTACCTAACCTTATTATAACAAGAGCAATTTATTTTAGCCTAACCCAACTAAATATATTTTAGATTTGTTTACAATAATTTAATACTAAACAAACACAGTGAAATATATTTTTTTCGTTAGGTTTAGAATGATTTTGGCGAAATTATTGCATACACAAATTTTCACTTGTCCTATATGGCAAGATGAACGTTGCTATTTAAGCCAAGATCGCAAGTTCTGCCTATTCGGCACGACATACACACACACACACACACACACACACACACACACATATATATATATATATATATATATATATATATATATATATATATATATATATATATATATATATATATATATATATATTTTTATTATCACACTGGCCGATTCCCACCAAGGCAGGGTGGCCCGAAAAAGAAAAACTTTCACCATCATTCACTCCATCACTGTCTTGCCAGAAGGGTGCTTTACACTACAGTTTTTAAACTGCAACATTAACACCCCTCCTTCAGAGTGCAGGCACTGTACTTCCCATCTCCAGGACTCAAGTCCGGCCTGCCGGTTTCCCTGAATCCCTTCATAAATGTTACTTTGCTCACACTCCAACAGCACGTCAAGTATTAAAAACCATTTGTCTCCATTCACTCCTATCAAACACGCTGTTTATTTAATTTGTTTTAGGGAAGATTCATTTCTGTGGCATATACATTAACAATTAACTTGTTTAATAGGTTTAAATATAACTTTAATTTTATTAACACATTCTTAAAGTACTTCCAGATACATTAATTACCTATGACTTAAGTATTCCAGCGTTCTGAACAGCGCTATTTTCTCGATCTAAGTGTTGCTATCTGAAGAGGTTAAGTGCACATAAAGCAATCCCTAGACAAGACTTTTCTTGTAATCTAGTCAGAATTATTGCTTACAAAGAAAAGTGTAAATAATCAGATGAATGTGTATAGTAATGAAAAACAGAAAATTCTTGATAGGGTCCCTGTGGTTATAAATATACCCAGGAAGGGTAAACCGGTGTCTTTCACTGATCTAACTCGATGTATTCCAGGTTGGTGAGGGATCCGTAGAAGGTATCCCTGTATTGCATAACCCCAGCCTCTCTATACCTCAGTGTACAACCGTAGGAAGATTGTTGTGTAAATCTGTGAAGAATATAAAGCAATAATGCCGTGAATAGCACAATACACAAATAACCCTCACTACTTCGACTACCACTTCATTACTACTACTACTGCTATTACTACTACTACTACTACTACTACTACTACTACTACTACTACTACTACTACTACTATCAATTATACTACTACTACTACTACTACTACTACTACTACTACTACTACTACTACTACTACTACTACTACTACTGCCTTCCTTAATTCCCCCTCTGTCTCTTGTGCCCTTAAAGCTACTCTCCCTCTACTCTACTTCCACTACTACTTCTAGTACCTCTTCCACTACCAGCATAACCCCTACCACTACTTCTCCACTTCCTTTCAGTCTTCCTCTCTATGTCCCATCCCTGTCTCCCTCGCCTATGTATATATACACTGGCTCCCTCCCTCTCATGTGTTAGTGTGACTTGTAAATGGTGAAAGTCGGACCGAAACGTAATCATAAGCTTCTCTCTCCTATGTGCAGGTTATCTGTGAATAATTCTGTAAGGCAAGTAAATAGGTACAGGGTCTTTTAAAATGATGGACCTAATTTCAAAGCAATATATATTCGAATCGGGTCCATCATTTTCAAACACCCGGTATTAAAATTTGAAGCGAAAAAAAGGCATTGACATGTTATCACATGGAAACTAATATCCCATGTTTTTTTCCCCTCGATTAAAGAAAGATGGTAAATTAAAACCTATGACTCCCCATTTGAGAGAATTTCACCCGTGATTTCCTACGAGAGTTTTAAGAGTTTAACTGTCGAGTGTGAAATTTGAGAGTGTGACATTTAAGTGTGACCGTCAAGTGTGACCATCGAGTTTTACATGAGGTTTATCTGTGACTGTGTCGAGAGTGTTTCACCTGCGAGTTTCACCTGAGACTGTTTCACCTGCGAGAGTTTCATCTGAGTGTGTTTCACCTGCGTTTTACCTAAGTGTGTTTCACCTGCGTGTGTTTTACCTGCGTGTGTTTCACCTGCGTGTGTTTCACCTGCGTGAGTTTCATCTGCGTGTGTTTCACCTGCGTTTTACCTAAGTGTGTTTCACCTGCGTGTGTTTTACCTGCGTGTGTTTCACCTGTGTGTGTTTCACCTGCAAGTGTTTCACCTGCGTGTATTTCACCTGCAAGTGTTTCACCTGCGTGTATTTCACCTGCAAATGTTTCACTTGCAGGTGCTTCACCTGCGAGTATTTCACCCGAGTGTTTCACCTGAGAGTGTTTCATCAACGAGTGTTTCACCTGTGAGTGTGTCACCTGAGAGTGTTTCTTCTACAAGTGTTTCACCTGAGAGTATTTCATCAACGAGTATTTCACCTGAGTGTTTCCCCTGAGAGTGTTTCATCAACGAGGGTTTCATCGGAGGGTGTTTCACCTGAGAGTGTTTCACCTGAGAGTGCTTCACCTGAAAGTCTTTCACATGAAATTGTTTCACCTAAGAGTGTTTTACCTGAGAGTGTTTAATCAACGAGGGTTTCACCTGAGAATGTTTCACCTGAGAGTGTTTCACCTGAGAGTATTTCACCTTAGAGTGTTTCACATGAGAGTATTTCACCTAAGAGTGTTTCACCTAAGAGTGTTTCACCTGAGAGTGTTTCATCAACGAGGGTTTCATCTGAGAGTGTTTCACCTAAGAGTGTTTCACCTGAGAGTGTGTCATCAACGAGGGTTTCATCTGAAAGTGTTTCACCTGAGAATGTTTCACATGAGAGTGTTTCACCTGAGAGTGTTTCACCTGAGAGTGTTTTACATGAGAGTGTTTCACCTGAGAGTGTTTCACCTGAAAGTGTTTCATCAACGAGGATTTCATCTGAGAGTGTTTCACCTGAGAGTATTTCACATGAGAGTATTTCACCTTAGAGTGTTTCACATGAGAATGTTTCACCTAAGAGTGTTTCACCTGAGAGTGTTTCATCAACGAGGGTTTCATCTGAGAGTGTTTCACCTGAGAGTGTTTCACCTGAAAGTATTTCGCCTGAGAGTGTTTCACATAGGAGTGTTTCACCTAAGAGTGCTTCACCTGAGAGTGTTTCGCCTGAGAGTGTTTCACATAGGAGTGTTTCACCTAAGAGTGTTTCACCTGAGAGTGTGTCATCAACGAGGGTTTCATCTGAGAGTGTTTCACTTGAGAATGTTTCACCTGAGAGTGTTTCATCAACGAGGAGAGTGTTCACCTGAGAGTGTTTCACATGAGTGTTTCACCTGAAAGTGTTTCATCTGAGAGTGTTTCACCTGAGAGTGTTTCACATGAGAGTATTTCACCTAAGAGGAGAGTGTTTCACCTGAGAGTGTTTCACCTGAGAGTTTTTCAAGAGCTTTACCTTGAAAAGTGACTTATGTGTCTACACTTCAACTGAGAGCCTCAAGTGGGAACTTCGTGTGGGTCCTTCAAGAATAAGCTTGAAATGTGAGCTTCTGGTCTAAGCTTCTAGTGTGAGCTTCGGGTGAGGTCATTGCTTTCTTTGCGAGTTGTGTAAAGATAATAATGTTGGTGTACAAGGAGACTACTTGATCTTAATAGAAACCCTGAACTCTTGTTCAAGTGTGAGGTTCAAGTGTGAGGTTTAAGTATTAGGTTCATGTGTGAGGTTCAAGTGTGTGGTCCATGCTAGGCAGGCCCCTCTGGGTTCCAAACCTTCTCACTCATACTAGTATTTAGGCTATGAGGATGCTGAAGATGTTCTCTGTACACACCAAGTGTCTCCTACCGAGGTAGTCACTTAAAAAAAAGAAACACTTACCCCATCACTCATTCTACCACTGTCTTGCCAGAGGCATGCCAACATTACAGCTTAGATGACCCTCCAAACTTCAGTATCCCCGCCTTTCCTTAAGAGTGCAGGCATTAGGCTTTCCATTGCCAAAACTAAAGTTCGGCTAACCGGTTTCCCTGAATTCCTTTATGAATGTTACTTTGCCCACACTCCAACAGCACGTCAAGTCATAAAGCACCACTTGCCTCCACTCCTAGCTAACACGCTCGACTAAGTCCCTCGCATACAAAACCTTTACCCCATCCCTCCAACCTTTCCTAAGACGACCCCTACCCCTCATTTCCTCCACTACTCTTTTGTACACCCTCCAAGACAACCTATTTTTCCCTCCATCCTCTCTGAATGACCAAACAACCCCAATAACCCCTCAGACCTCTAAACAATACTTTTAGTAATCCCTTACGCCATTCCAGTCTCCAAACAACGAATTCCCTGCATAATATTCACACCGCACACTGCCCTCAGTAACGACGTCTCCTCGGACCGAAACGTCGTCATAAATTTCTTCTCCAAAGTGCGGGATATTTGTGTATTGTTCCAGCTAGGGTGCTGTGACTTTTATTCTTCACCCTGAGGTACTAAGGGGAACAAAAGCAGTGATTGTTAGAGAGGATCACGGTCACTGCTTCCGTTATTCACGCACACCACAACCAACCTTTTTTTTTTCTTCTAAGATATCAAGTATTTGACAAGATGTAAACCAGAAGTCAAATTTTGTCAAAATGCCGTCCAGTTTGAAAGTTGCTGTTAAGATATAGTAATTAGAAGCGTGTAGATTAGTGTCCTAAACATTCCAGAAGTAGACACATGTCTTCCAACACTAGCAGTAGACATGTGTCCTAAACACTTACAGTGGTCACGTATCTTCCAACACTCGAGAAGTTAACACAACATATATTTAGTTTTCTCCTGATACTTCTTTATCTGTGATAACGTTTTGTTTCTAAAGATTAGCTGAATTTGTTGTGTGTGTGTGTGTGATTACCTATTTGCTTGTTGTGTTATGTCTTTAATACTTTGTTGATCATAATTTTTTAAATTTCCAATGGTTGTAACACTTGCTAATTCCTTTAATGGATTCAACTGGTCACCCATTCTATTTGAAGAAATAAGTTCGATTATCCTTTCAACTCCACTTTTTCCTCAATTTACAATGGTGATCTTTTGATATCCCTGTTGCAAGAAATCTTTTTTATCCTCTCTATCAAGTCTCTGCCCTATTAAATGTGGTTGCCATATCTCCTATTTTCCTCCTGTCATCTAACATGGGCATCTTCAGTATTTTCAACCTTTCGTTATAATTCTAACTGCTTAACTTTGGCAGCCATTTTGTGGCTATTTTTGGGGCATTTTCTAAGTTATCTACATGTTTCTTTTTCATGTGTGAGCACCACAGATCCACAGTATATTCCAGTTTTTGGCCTAATATAAGTTATCAGCAACCTCCTCAACTTTTCACAATCCAAATACATGTACTTGAAAGCTATTACAGAGATTTCTAGTGTAGCATACATGTGTTTCTCACATTTTCGTTTATATTATCATCCTTTGACAATTTTTGGATAACTCCTGGATTCCTTCCACTATCTAATACGTTTAACATTTTGTCATACAGTCTCTATTCTTCTTCACGAATTTCGTTTACATGACATTTATATGCATTAAATTCCATCACCCATCTATTACTTCATGTGCTCGGTTTATCAAAATCCTCTTCTAAAGATTTATAGGAACGTCAGAAGACAGACAAGACAAAGAAAATGCGAAACACATGTCAAGAGGAAAGACGAGAGGAAGGTAAAGGTCAGGTCAAGTCATGAGAGTTCTAAAGATTAGAGAATTTTCCTGCTATGCTGAAGTTCGACCCGGCGGGGTACATTTGTTCCTGAATTCACTTGACATGCTGACTAGAATTAAGTTTAAAGAAAAGAAATAGAGCAAGTTACCCTGTCTGACTATACTTATAAAAAGAGGGACTCCATCATTAGAACTCAGAACTTTCCTTAAGCTACTGATCCATGCGAAGCAGGTCCATGCCCCCCGGATTAGCCTAATGACCCACCTAGTCAGGTGACTTCGACTTAAGGAAGGAGCACGGCATCAGACCTAGTAGCGCAAGCTAGTCAGGTCCAACTCACACCCACCCACACCCACTCAAGTATTTATCTAACCTATTTTTAAAGCTGAACAACGTATTAGCTTCTATAACTGTACTCGGGAGTTTATTCCACTCATCCACATGAATTTTTCCAACTTGAAATCATTGCTGCGAGTCCTGACTTGGCTGGAAATTTTCAGCACTCTATTTACATCCTCTTTATTCATTCCTATTTTCCATTTATACACCTCGATCATATCATCCCCTAGGGAATGGTATGGAGATACCGACAAGATGTGGAAACAGACACTTATGTACAGTTCAGGACATTTATTAGAGGAAACGTTTCGCCACGAGTGTATTAGGATTGAAGAAGCCACTCGTGGCTTCTTCAGTGTCTTTTTCCACATATCTCCCCTAATTCTACTCCTTTCGAGTGAGTGCAGATTCAGGGCCCTCAGTCTAAACTCATAGGGAAGATTTCTTATATATGGGATCATCTTTGTCATCCTCCTCTGTACGTTTTCCAGTGCATTTTTATCCATTCTGTAATACGGTGACCAGAACTGTGCAGCATAATCTAAATGAGGCCTAACCAAGGATATATAGAGTTGAAGAACAAGCTGAGGACTTCTATTATTTATACTTCTTGATATGATGCCAAGAATTCTGTTAGCTTTATTGCAAACACTTATGCACTGTTGTCTTGGTTTTAGATTACTACTAATCTAAATCCTTTTCGCAATCAGTAGTATTAAGATCTACATTATTTAGTTTATATGTGGCAGGGTTATTTCCCTGTCCAACATTTAGAACTATGCATTTGACTACATTAAACTGCACCTGCCACTTCTCCGACCATTGCATCAGTCTATTCAAATCATCCTGGAGTGCTCTAGTGTCCTCATTAGAATGAATTGGACGGCCTATTTTGGTGTCATCAGCAAATTTGCTTATGTCGCTATTTATTCCCTCATCTATGTCGTTTATGTAAATTGTGAACAACAATGGGCCCAACACTGACCCCTGCGGAACAGCGCTTGTGACGTGCCCCCATTCTGATTTCTCCCCATTTATGCAAACTCTCTGCTGCCTATTTGTCGATCATGCCTCTACTTATCAGGCACTAAGCCAGTTTATAGTGATATGTTAAAAAGATTAGCCAAACGTATGCTAAGTTCCTCTTTACATTCCTTTAACACCCTTGCAAACAGTTCATCAGGGACTGGGGATTTGTTAGGTTTTAGTTTCTCTATTTTTCTGAGGACCATGTCACTATTACCGCAATCGTACATAGTTTATTATCCTGTTCTACATAATCTATTATTTCAGGAATATCGCTAGTATTTTCCTGGGTGAAAACTGAAAGGAAGTGGGTATTGAGAATTTCACCCATATCCTTATCACTGTCAATGATCTGACCAGAGTTACTCTTAAGTGGTCCATTCTTGTCCCTAATCTTACTTCTGTATACCTGAAAGAACCCTTTTGGGTTAGTCTTTGAATCCCTTGCGACCTTAGCCTCATAATCCCTTTTTGTTTTTCTTATTCCTTTCTTTATTTCTCTCTTTAATTGAATATATTGATTTCTTAACTGCCCATCCTCTCTTTTGGTACGCCTATATCTGTCTCTCTTTTGACCAATGAGATGTTTTAATCTATTGTTCATCCATTTGGGATCATTTTTGTTAGATCTAGTTTCCCTACTTGGAACAAAAGTTATCTGGGCAGCTAGAACTATGCTCTGAAAAACGTCATATTGGCAACCAAGATCACTTACCTGACCCATAGTCAAGACATCCCAATTTAGCCCACCCCGGTAATTTTTCAGTCCCATGAAGTCGGCCAAGCGAAAATCTGGGACAGAAATTTGATTGCAGTTATCTGGGTAATTCCATGATATAGTGAAATTAAGTGATTTGTGATCACTTTTCCCAAGCTCATCATTAACCTCAAGATTATTAATTAGTGAATCTTTGTTGGCAAGAACCAAGTCAAGCAGATTGTTTCCTCTAGTTGGTTCTGTCACAATCTGTTCTAAAAAGCAATCCTGAACCGTATCAAGAAAGTCACTAGACTCAAGATTTCCTGTCATATTGTTCCAATCAATTTGTCTAAAGTTAAAATCTCCCATTATCACAACATTTTCATATCAAGATGCCTTATGAATTTCGTCCAATAACAGCTTACTGCACTCCCTATCAAGGTTTGGGGGCCTATAAATCATACCCAAAATTAGTTTGTCACGTCCCTCGAGAAACTGTAGCCAAACAGATTCTGTGTTCGATGTTTCTAATCTTATATCATGTCTAAGACAACAATTTAAATTTTCTCTGACAAACATCGCCACTCCACCACCCTTCCTGTCGACCCTATCAGTGTGGAATAGTTTATAACCCTGTATGTTGCATACAGAAGGCATTTCTCTAGCTTTCAGGTTGAACCAGGTCTCTGTTATACCAATAATATCTATATTACCTACACTTGCAAGTAATCTTAGCTCATCTATCTTATTTCTTAGACTCCTACTATTTGTATAGTAAAACTTAAAAAGGGAGCTAGTCACTCGTTGCCCTCTACTATCTCTCTTTGTTTGTTGATCAGTTGATTTGTCATTACTAGCAACTTTATTTTGAATATTGTCTTTTAAACATATCCCTGAGGTATCCCGGTAATAACTGCTATTTTTAGCCTTAATGCTGCAGCCTGATTGTTTCCCACAAACACCCATACCTCTATAAATTATCAGTTTAAATTCCTAGACAAGTCATCAATTACCCTCTCAATTGAATTGGCTAATGCAACCACTCCATTCCCAGAGACCTTGGCATTTTCTCTAATTTCCTGACGTTCTTGACCAGGTGTGGGTTCTTTACTGGTGCTGCATACTCCAATATGGACTTGACGTGTACGGTTTACAGAATCTTGAATGACTCCTTACTCAGATATCGGAACGCTGTTCTTAGGTTTGCCAGGCGCCTATATGCTCCATCAGTTATTTGGCTGATGTGCACCTCAGGAGATGTGCTCGGTATTATATTCACCCCAAGATCCTTTTTCTTGGGTGAGGTTTGCAGTCTTTGGCCACCCTAGCCTGTACTCTGTCTGTGACCTTTTCCAATTTTCACGACTTTGCACTTGGTGGGGTTAAACGCCAGGAATCAGTTCCTGGACCAGGCATGCAACCTCTCCTGTGTGTATGTGTGTGTGTACTCACCTAATTGTGATTGCAGGGGTCGATTTATAGCTCCTGGCCCCGTGCGTGAGTGTATGTGTGTGTGTTCATTGCCTTCAAAATGCATTCATTTCCTTTGATAGTGCAGAACCAAAAGTCAATTTACCTTGGAAATGGCTTGTGCATTATCGGCTACGTCGAATACAAATAAATGAATGAGAGTACTGCAGTCAGTAGTGTGCGTTTCAGTTCGCTGTGGATTTTTCCAGCGACAATGCTGTGATTTTATTCTTCTCTTTGATGCTGTATATAACAACTTTTAGTTACATATACTGCAGCAAAAATATGATGTTCATACTTATTAACATCTGGGCCATCAGACTCTTGGGAAGTTCTGGCAGGAGTTTAATATAACCTTGCTGATGGTTCATCCACCCACCTACCCACCAACACACCCACCCATCCACCTTCTCACCCACCCACTCACCCACCTACCCACCCACTCACCCACCTACACAATTATGCATCCACCCAGCCACCTACCCACCCACCCACACAATTACGTACCTACCCACCCACCTCTTTCTCTCTCTCTCTCTCTCTTTCTCTCTCTCTCTCTCTCTCTCTCTCTCTCTCTCTCTCTCTCTCTCTCTCTATCTCTCTCTCTCTCTCTCTCTCTCTATCTCTCTCTCTCTCTCTCTCTCTCTCTCTCTCTCTCTCTCTCTCTCTCTCTCTCTCTCTCTCTCTCTCTCTCTCTCTCTCTCTCTCTCTCTCTCTTCTCCTCCCTACCCTTCTCCTTGCAGATCTCCTTGCTGATCTCCTCCATGTAGATCTCCTCCATGCTGGTCTCCTCCATTCCCTGCACGCTGGTCTCCTCCATGATGGTCTCCTCCAGCTCCTCCATGCAGATCTCCCCCAGCTTTTCCATGCTGAACTCTTCCACTTCCTCCAAGCAGATCTACTAAGCTCCTAAATGCAGATGGTCTTTTCCTCCATGCACAACTTCTCCGGTTCCTCCATGAATAACTCCTCCTACTCCTGCATGCACAACTTCTCCAGTTCCTCCATATATAACACCTCCTACTCCTGCATGCAGGTGTGCTCTGCGTCATCCATGCAGAATTCCTTCACAGCCTCAAGGTTGCGAGACATGATCTAATGATCTGCTTTTTTCCCGTCCCTACCACAAATGTTCAACTGGGCTGAATGTTTAAGATACAACAATGATAAATGAAAAACATTGATTTACTGTTCCCATGGAGGCGTGCCTCGGGTCGCCATTGCTCTGGAACATCCATTGCGAGCAAGTGCGAGGATGCTTGACACAGGAATCTCTAATGGTTATAATCATAACCATATTTGTTAAAGCGGTGAACCGGTAAGCCAGTTGAAGGCCTCGGTCAGATGACCAAATGTTCCAACTACGGGTCATTATGTGACTGACACCCGTGTCAGGAAATTTTTAATTTAAATATACCCGTAAGCGAAATCTCATGAAAGATATTTTCTTTTTTCCATTGTGCTATTGCCATTACACTTCACACAGTTATATATAAACATTAGGAAGGTATGCACTTAAAGATGTACATTAAAAGCAATTATATAATACTTAATAAATTTAAATATTATTTATGAAATTTGTTTTAAGATATATCATGGAATTACCCAGATAACTGCAATCAAATCTCTGTCCCAGATTTTCGCTTGGCCGATTTCATAGGACTGAAAAATTACCTAAGTGGATTAAACTGGGATGTCCTGACTATGGGTCAGGTAGGTGGTCTTTGTTGCCAATATGACGTTTTTCAGAGCATAGTTCTAGCTGCCCAGACAACTTTTGTTCCGAGTAGGGAAATTAGATCTAACAAAAATGACCCCAAATGGATGAACAATAGATTAAAACATATCACTGGTCAAAAGAGAGGCATATATAGGCGTATCAAAAGAGGGGATGGACAGTTAAGAAATCGTTATATTCAATTAAAGAGAGAAATAAAAAAAGGAATAAGAAAAGCAAAAAGGGAGAATGAGGCTAAGGTCGCAAGGGATTCAAAGACTAACCCAAAAGGGTTCTTTCAGGTATACAGAAGTAAGATTAGGGACAAGATAGGCCCACTTAAGATTAACTCTGGTCAGATCACTGACAGTGATAAGGATATGTGTGATATTTTCAATACTTACTTTCTTTCAGTTTTTATCCAGGAAATTACTAGCGAAATTCCTGAAATAATAGATTATGTAGAACAAGACGATAATAAACTATGTACGATTGCGGTAACTAGTGACATGGTCCTCAGACAAATAGAGAAATTAAACCCTAACAAATCCCCAGTCCCTGATGAACTGTTTGCAAGGGTGTTAAAGGAAGGTAAAGAGGACTTTAGCATACCTTTGGCTAATGTTTTCAACATATCACTACAAACTGGCATAGTGCCTGATAAGTGAAGAGGGTTGGAATAGTTTTAAAAATGCAGTATTAGAATGTGGGGCAGAAGTTTGTGGTTATAGGAGGGTGGGTGCAGGAGGAAAGAGGAGTGATTGGTGGAATGATGAAGTAAAGAGTGTGATAAAAGAGAAAAAGGTAGCTTATGAGAGGTATTTACAAAGCAGAAGTGTTATAAAAAGAGTAGAGTATATGGAAAGTAAAAGAAAGGTGAAGAGAGTGGTGAGAGAGTGCAAAAGAATAGCGGATGATAGAGTGGGCGAGGTACTGTCAAGGAATTTTAATGAAAATAAGAAAAAAATTTGGAGTGAGTTAAACAAGAAAGCCTAGGGAACAAATGAATTTATCAGTTAAAAACAGAGAAGGGGAGTTAGTAGATGGGGAGATGGAAGTTTTGGGTAGACGGCGAGAATATTTTGAGGAACTTTTAAATGTCGACGAAGAAAGGGAGGCGGTAATTTCATGCACTGGCCAGGGAGGTATATCATCTTTTAGGAGTGAAGAAGAGCAGGATGTGAGTGTGGGAGAGGAGCGTGAGGCATTACGTAGAATGAAAGGGGGTAAAGCAGCTGGAACTGATGGGATCATGACAGAAATGTTAAAAGCAGGGGAGGACATAGTGTTGGAGTAGTTGGTATTTTTGTTTATTAAATGTATGAAAGAGGGGAAGGTACCTAGGGATTGGCGGAGAGCGTGTATAGTCCATTTATATAAAGGGACGGGGGACAAAAGAGACTGTAAAAATTATAGAGGAATAAGTTTACTGAGTATACCAGGAGAAGTGTACGGTAGGGTTATTATTGAAAGAATTAGAGGTAAGACAGATTGTAGAATTGCGGATGAGCAAGGAGGTTTTGTAGTGGGTAGGGGATGTGTAGATCAAGTGTTTACATTGAAGCATATATGTGAGCAGTATTTAGATAAAGGTAGGGAAGTTTTTATTGCATTTATGGATTTAGAAAAGGCATATGATAGAGTGGATAGGGGAGCAATGTGGCAGATGTTGCAAGTACATATATGGAATAAGTGGTAAGTTACTAAATGCTGTAAAGAGTTTTTGTGAGGATAGTGAGGCTCAGGTTAGGGTGTGTAGGAGAGAGGGAGACTATTTCCCAGTAAAAGTAGGTCTTAGAGTGTATATATATATATATATATATATATATATATATATATATATATATATATATATATATATATATATATATATGTCGTGCCGAATAGGCAGAACTTGCGATCTTGGCTTAAATAGCAACGTTCATCTTGCCATATAGGACAAGTGAAAATTTGTGTATGCAATAATTTCGCCAAAATCATTCTGAACCTAACGAAAAAAATATATTTGATTGTGTTTGTTTAGTATTAAATTATTGTAAACGTATTTAAAATATATTTAGTTGGGTTAGGCTAAAATAAATTGCTCTTGTTATAATAAGGTTAGGTAAGTTTTCTAAGATTCTTTTGGTGCAAAATTAAAAATTTTTACATTAACATTAATGAAAAAATATATCTTTAAACGTATAAGAGAAAATTTCAGAAAGGACTTAATTTTAAATGAGTTCTTGCTAATTGACCAGTTTTACATATTCGGCACGACATATATATATATATATATATATATATATATATATATATATATATATATATATATATATATATATATATATATATATATATATATATATATATATATATATATATATATATATCTTCTCTGAATAATATTCATTCTGCCCGTCTGTCTGTCTCCTCTGTCTGTCTCCCTCTCTCTCTCTCTCTCTCTCTCTCTCTCTCTCTCTCTCTCTCTCTCTCTCTCTCTCTCTCTCTCTCTCTCTCTCTCTCTCTCATTGCCTTCGCATTCGAACAAAAGGACAAAGAGAAACAGGAGTAAACAGAGCGGGAACAACGGCCTCAGGTTGGTGGCGAGGGAAGGGTTGTTGTACCTCCCCCAGGAACACTGTGCGTGGGTTAACCCGCCACAGGGCAGGTTCTTCCAGGCCGGTGAGCGGCTCTTGATACAAGGAATTGAACCTGACCTTTCCTTGGATCGAACGTGACTGCCTCGGCCTAAGCGCTATATGGCCATTAAGGACTTAGCGCTTTCTCTCCGTTCTCTCAAGGGTTTGGTCATAATCTTGTAGATAGTTAAGACTGAGACACTTATGCAACATGTGGGAATCTTTAATGAAGAAACATTTCGCCACACAGTGGCTTCATCAGTCCAATACAACGTAGAGTGTAAGGAGAGGAGGAGTTTGAGGTAATCAGTCCCTCAGCCTGGAAACGACGTGCTCAGTCCATCACTCTTGTAGAAAGTACAACATATGGCTGGAGAAGTGGCTTATGTACTGTAGTCAGGTGAGTGGAAGCAGGAGGAGGCGGGATCACAGTGGAACCATCCACTGGTGTAACTAGTGGATGGTTCCACTGTGATCCCATCTCCTGCTTCAACTCAACTGACTACAATATATAAACCACTTCTCCGGCCATATGTTTTACTTTCTACATGATTGATGGACTGAACACATCGACTCCAGGCTGAGGGACTGATTACCTCAAGCTCCTCCTCACCTTACACCTTTCTGCTTTCTGGACTGATGAAGCCACTGTGTGGCGAAACGTTTCTTCAATAAAGATTCCCTTATGTTGCATAAGTGTCTCGCTCTTCAACTTGTCGGTTTTCAAAACCATTTATTACATTGTAGGTACTATTGTTGCAGCTTGACTCTGGTGGTTACGTAGTGATATTGTGGTGGTATTATTTTTGTTTTTGAGTGTGTTATTTTTTATTTTGTTATTGTAGCTTATGCAATTTTAATGTTGTGTTATTGTGATGTTATTTAGGTGCTGTTGTGTTATCTTGGTGTTGTGTTACAGTGGAGTTATTGTACTGTTATGGTGGTGTTGTGTGTAAATAGCAGTTTTGTGTCATGAGAAGCTATGTAACACAAAACCCTGTAACAATGACTTTTGTAACTCAAATCTATGCTACATAATTCATTTTTGTTGACACAGAAATGGGGTGTGGGCCGACAGCATTCCGGGGGAGACCTTATGGAAGTGATTTCTGTGACTTGTTAGGAGTCTGCGACGATGACAACGTGACTGTGATATGGCTGTGGTTCCTGGGTACCGAGTCTGTTACCTGTAGCTGAAAATTTGACCACTGACCCTAGGGCTGACCACAACCTGACCTGTGTTCTAGCTCTCTCTCTAACCCACCAACTGTCTGTGTCTGGGTTACTGAACCCTTCACCTGCATTCAGAACTCTCTCTCTCCTTGAATCTGACCCGGGCTTTGATCTGAATTGGAACATGGCATCTTCTGTTACCCTGTTTTAATTTCTTCTTGACCATGATACTACTATCTACTTTGTCTCTATTGTGATAAATACTAACATGTGTCTAGTTCTTTGAGTTATAATATAACAGTTCTCCTATTCTAGACTGAAATATCTAAACTGAACTCATTGATTATGACCTATAACCAAATTTTAAAGAATATGGTTTCAACATTGACTTGTTGTATTAGAGTCATACACGTTTTGATACGCAAATAACCCTCACATTAGAGAGAGAAGAGCTTATGACGACGTTTCGGTCCGACTTGGACCATTCACAAGTCACCCAGACAGAAGAGTGGGTGAGCCAGTGAATGGTCGAAGTCGGACCGAAACGTCGTCATGAGCTTTTTTTCTCTCTTCTCTGTGCAGGTTATTTGTGTATTGTTCCAGTCACGGTATTGTGTCTTATTCTTCTTTATGGACGTTTAAGCAAATGAATAATTGAATAATAACAACGAAACATGTCTTTCACATAGCCTTTCAGCTTATTCTAGCTTGGCTTCTTATAGCTAA
This sequence comes from Cherax quadricarinatus, assembly GCF_038502225.1. Lineage (NCBI taxonomy): Eukaryota > Metazoa > Arthropoda > Malacostraca > Decapoda > Parastacidae > Cherax > Cherax quadricarinatus. Next base: position 22,396 of record NW_027196979.1, on the reverse strand, counting down.
GACATACTGAGAATACCAGTACAAGCTGTGGTATTTCCTCCTGCTGCTCCCCTGGGCATGAAGCAACCACCGAGGATCGTAAATTTGACTATAATTGCAAGCGGAGCGGAGTCGCCCATGAAAGGCTGTGTTTCTGACCTTGCCACCACGCTGCTGACTTTTCATGTAGTGTGTCTGGCTCATCGACGCTCAGACCAAAACTTTCTCGAATTTAGTTATAACCACGACCATTGTCGGCTCTATCGTTTTCATTGTCGTTTGCGTTATTATAGCTTACCATCGTTATCATCGTAAGACAGAAGAAAAAATACAGGTAAAAACAAATATGAAAGTAGCAAATTTAGAAGCAACATAAAATTTTAAGTAAAAGAATTGGGAAATAATGGAAGACGTTATGCGAACTATCTTGTTCTTCCCAGGCCTTCGACTGAAGCCATGATCGTGTGATGGTGCGCCGGGGATCAAGGCGACGATAGTAAACAAGTCAGAGTGAGCACTGCGTGATTGTGCTCCCTGGAGGCTCATGCACAGAACGGTGTGAATAATAGGTGCATTTCGGTCCTAGAAAGGTAACCCTGGATTCCATAACCACAGTTCCCTGTGCGTCAGTGCACGCGGCATAGGCTGATGAGGCAGTTAAATATTACCTTTAATTATCTGAAGAAATCAACAGATGAATTCACAAGTCATCATATGGAACCTAATATCAATTTCTTTAATAAACATGATAAATTAGGACATACACAGACAAACTCTAATTCAAAGCTTTCAGAGTGACCAAAGAGAACATCCTTAAATACACAAGCACAGCTTGAAGCCGCTCGGATGTTCCGCTACCAAGTGATCAGCAAAGAAACATTGAAGGTAAACAGATGCGAAACTCAGAAATGATCGGAATGAAAGCAGTATTTCAAATTTTTCAGTTTCTCTCCCCCTTCCCGCCCCCGCCCACCCCAAAAAAAAAAAACTACCCACAAACTCAAAACCATTCCAAACTTTTCTCTGAATATGACTGGTCAGTTTTTTATGAAAGTAAGAGCAGTAGGTGATTGAATTTTGTATAAGTTTAGTGAACATAACATACAAATTTTTAATAATGTTCTTGACGGTACATTGATGTTATAGGCACATAAAAGAATATCACGTTAACTAATTTTAACTAATAAGAGTGGCACATTATAACTTACACAACCTAACATCAGTACTATAAGTTTGTAGAGAAAGATGCATTTTCCAGTTAATAGAGAATCCAGCAAAAATTTGGTCCTACAAGGCCTAAACCCATTAAACGTTTCTCACGTTTCATTCGATGCATCAATCATTGATACCTTTCATTGATACCCTTCATATTATTATATCTTAATCACAGGAAAAGCGCTAAACCCATAGGAGTCATACTGGGCCTGTGGAACTGGAAGTATTCTAATTCGACCAATATGTGGGGGAGATAAGTCCAGTGCCTTGGATCAAAAATCCCTCAACATCACATAGGCAAAATAATGCAATAATATATGATAATAATACTTTGTTTTGAGATTATAAGTAGCAAAATAGCCCCTGCATATTCCATTCAATATACAAACAATATACAAAAAATATACCGACTTTCTTCTAAGTAGTATACGCTAGTCATTGTGACTCACGAAACCGTAATAACACGGTCACAAACAAACCGGGGTACGGATGGGGTTAGAACCCATGGCGAGTGACTCTTTAAACTCCAGGACACTGAGATCTAACCCCACTCGCACCGTGGTTTATATACGCCAGTCTTAAAATTATAATTCCGATCGGAGGGGCCAGTCTCCACTTATCACAGGGAATTACGAATGGGACACCCATGCCTTCAACATTATGCATGGAACACCCATGCCATCAACATTATGCATGGGACACCCATGCATACAACATTATGCATGGGCCACCCATGCCTACAACATTGTGCATGGGCCACCCATACATACAACATTATGCATGAGCCACCCATGCATACAACATTATGCATGGGCCACCCATGCCTACAACATTATGCATGGGCCACCCATGCCTACAACATTATGCATGGGCCACCCATACATACAACATTATGCATGAGCCACCCATGCATACAACATTATGCATGGGCCACCCATGCCTACAACATTATGCATGGGCCACCCATGCCTACAACATTATGCATGGGCTACCCATGCCTACAACATTATGCATGGGACACCCATGCATACAACATTATGCATGGGCCACCCATACATACAACATTATGCATGAGCCACCCATGCCTACAACATTATGCATGGGCCACCCATGCCTACAACATTATGCATGGGCCACCCATGCCTACAACATTATGCATGGGCCACCCATGCCTACAACATTATGCATGGGCCACCCATGCCTACAAAATTATGCATTGGTCATCCATGCATACAACGTTACGCATGGGCCACCCATGCCTACAACATTATGCATGGGTCACCCATGCCTACAACGTTACGCATGGGCCACCCATGCCTACAACATTATGCATGGGCCACCCATGCCTACAACATTATGCATAGGCCACCCATGCATACAACGTTACGCATGGGCCACCCATGCCTACAACATTATGCATGGGCCACCCATGCCTACAACATTATGCAGGGGCCACCCATGCCTACAACATTTTGCATGGGCCACCCATGCCTACAACATTATGCATGAGCCACCCATGCTTCAACATTATGCATGGGCCACCCATGCCTACAACATCATGCATGGGCCACCCATGCCTACAACATTATGCATTGGCCACCCATGTCTACAACATTATGCATGGGCCACCCATGCATACAACATTACGCATGGGGCACCCATGCATACAACATTATGCATGGGCCACCCATGTCTACAACATTATGCATGGGCCACCCATGCATACAACATAACGCATGGGCAACCCATGCATACAGCATTATGCATGGGCCACCCATGCATACAACATTATACATGGGCCACCCATACATACAACATTATGCATGGGCCATCCATATATACAACATTATGCATGGGCCACACATGCCTACAACATTATGCATGGGCCACAAATGCCTACAACATCATGCATGGGCCACCCATGCCTACAACATTATGCATGGGCCACACATGCCCACAACATTATGCATGGGCCACATTTGCCTACAACATTATGCATAGGTCACCCATGCCTACAACATTATGCATGGACCACCCATGCCTACATCATTATGCATGAGACACCCATGCATACAACATTACGCATGGGACACCCATGCCTACAACATCACGCATGGGCCACCCTTGCCTAAAACATTATGCATGGGCCACCCATGCCTACAATATTATGCATGGGTCACCCATGCCTAAAACATTATGCATGGGCCACCCATGCCTACAACATTATGCATGGGTCACCCATGCCTAAAACATTATGCATAGGCCACCCATGCCTACAACATTATGCATGGGACACCCATGCATACAACATTACGCATGAGACACCCATGCCTACAACTTTACGCATGGGCCTCCCATGCCTAAAACATTATGCATGGGCCACCCATGCCTACAACATTATGCATGGGCCACCCAAGCCTACAACATTATGCATGGGCCACCCATGCATGCAACATAATGCATGGGCCACCCATGCCTACAACATTATGCATGGGCCACCCATGCCTACAACATTATGCATGGGCCACCCATGCATACAATATTATGCATGGGACACCCATGCCTACAACATTATGCATGGGACACCCATGCATACAACATCACGCATGGGACACCCATGCCTACAACATTATGCATGGGACACCCATGCATACAACATCACGCATGGGACACCCATGCCAACAGCATTATGCATGAGCCACCCATGCCTACAACATTATGCATGAGCCACCCATGCCTACAACATTATACATGGGCCACCCATACCTACAACATTATGCATGGGCCACCCATGCCTACAACATCATGCATGGGCCACCCATGCCTACAACATTATGCATGGGCCATCCATGCCTACAACATTATGCATGTGCCACCCATGCCTGCAACATTATGCATGGGCCACTCATGCCTACAACATCATGCATGGGACACCCATGCATACATCACACATGGGACACCCATGCCTACAACATTATGCATGAGCCACCCATGCCTACAACATTATGCATGGGCCACCCATGCCTAAAACATTATGCATGGGCAACACATGCCTTCAACATTATGCATGGGCCACCCATGCCTACAACATTATGCATGGGACACCCATGCATAAATCACGCATGGGACACCCATGCCTACAACATTATGCATGGGCCACCCATGCCTACAACATTATGCATGGGCCACCCATGCCTACAACATTATGCATGGGCCACCCATGCCTACAACATTATGCATGGGACACCCATGCCTACAACATCACGCATGGGACACCCATGCCTACAACATTATGCATGGGCCACCAATGCATGCAACATTATGCATGGGCCACCCATGCCTACAACATTATGCATGGGCCACCCATGCATACAACATTATGCATGGGACACTCATGCCTACAACATAATGCAGGGGCCACCCATGCCTACAACATTATGCATGGGCCACCCATGCCTACAACATTATGCATGGGCCAACAATGCCTACAACATTATGCATGGAACACCCATGCCTACAACATTATGCATGGGCCACCCATGCCTACAACATTATGCATGGGCCACCCATGCCTACAACATTATGCATGGGCCACCCATGCCTACAACATTATGCATGGGCCACCCATGCCTACAACATTATGCATTGGCCACCCATGCCTTCAACATTATGCATGGGCCACCCATGCCTACAACATTATGCATGGGCCACCCATCCCTTCAACATTATGCATGGGCCACCCATGCCTACAACATTATGCATGGGCCACCCATGCATACAACATTATGCATGGGCCAACCATGCCTACAACATTATGCATGGGCCACCCATGCATACAACGTTACGCATGGGCCACTCATGCCTACAACATTATGCATGGGCCACCCATGCATACAACGTTACGCATGGGGCACCCATGCCTACAACATTATGCATGGGCCACCCATGCATACAACGTTACGCATGGGGCACCCATGCCTACAACATTATGCATGGGCCACCCATGCATACAACATTACGCATGGGCCACCCATGCCTACAACATTATGCATGGGCCACCCATGCATACAACATTACGCATGGGCCACCCATGCTTACAACATTATGCATGGGACACCCATGCATTCAACATTACGCATGGGTCACCCATGCCTACAACATTATGCATGGGCCACCCATGCATACAACGTTACGCATGGGCCAACCATGCCTACAACATTATGCATGGGCCACCCATGCATACAACGTTACGCATGGGCCACCCATGCCTACAACATTATGCATGGGCCACCCATGCATACAACGTTACGCATGGGGCACCCATGCCTACAACATTATACATGGGCCACCCATGCATACAACGTTACGCATGGGGCACCCATGCCTACAACATTATGCATGGGCCACCCATGCATACAACATTACGCATGGGCCACCCATACCTACAACATTATGCATGGGCCACCCATGCATACAACGTTACGCATGGGCCAACCATGCCTACAACATTATGCATGGGCCACCCATGCATACAACGTTACGCATGGGCCACCCATGCCTACAACATTATGCATGGGCCACCCATGCATACAACGTTACGCATGGGGCAACCATGCCTACAACATTATGCATGGCCCACCCATGCATACAACGTTACGCATGTGGCACCCATGCCTACAACATTATGCATGGGCCACCCATGCTTACAACATTATGCATGGGCCACCCATGCATACAACATTACAACATTATGCATGGGCCACAATGGGACACCCATGCCTACAACATTATGCATGGGACACCCATGCATACAACATCACGCATGGGACACCCATGCCTACAACATTATGCATGGGACACCCATGCATACAACATCACGCATTGAGCCACCCATGCCTACAACATTATACATGGGCCACCCATACCTACAACATTATGCATGGGCCACCCATGATTACAACATACAACATTATGCATGGGCCACCCATGCATACAACATTATGCATGGGCCACTCATGCCTACAACATCATGTATGGGATACCCATTGCCTACAACATTATGCATGGGCCACCCATGCACATTATGCATGGGCCACCCATGCCTACAACATTATGCATGGGACACCCATGCATAAATCACGCATCGGACACCTATGCCTACAACATTATGCATGGGCCACCCATGGGCATGGGCCACCCATGCACCCATGCACCCATGCCTACAACATTGGGACACCCATGCACAACATTATGCATGGGCCACCAATGCATGCAACATTACATGGGCCACCCATGCCTACAACATTATGCATGGGCCACCCATGCATACAACATTACATGGGACACCCATGCCTACAACATTATGCATGCCTACAACATTATGCATGGGCCACTCATGCCTACAACATATGCATGGGCCAACAATGCATGGGCCACCCATGCATACAACATTATGCATGGGCCACCCATGCCTACAACATTATGCATGGGCCACCCATGCCTACAACATACAACATTATTCATTGCATGGGCCACCCATGCCTACAACATTATTCATTGGCCACCCATGCCTTCAACACTATGCATGGGCCACCCATGCCTACAACATTATGCATGGGCCACCCATGCATACAACGTTACGCATGGGCCACTCATGCCTACAACATTATGCATGGGCCACCCATGCATACAACGTTACGCATGGGCCACCCATGCATACAACGTTACGCATGGGCCAACCATGCCTACAACATTATGCATGGGCCACCCATGCATACAACGTTACGCATGGGCCACCCATGCCTACAACATTATGCATGGGCCACCCATGCATACAACGTTACGCATGGGGCACCCATGCCTACAACATTATACATGGGCCACCAATGCATACAACGTTACGCATGGGGCACCCATGCCTACAACATTATGCATGGGCCACCCATGCATATAACATTACGCATGGGCCACCCATGCCTACAACATTATGCATGGGCCACACATGCATACAACATTACGCATGGGGCACCCATGCATACAACATTACGCATGGGGCACCCATGCATATAACATTACACATGGGGCACCCATGCCTACAACATTATGCATGGGCCACCCATGCATACACCATTACGCATGGGGCACCCATGCATACAACATCACGCATGGGGCACCCATGCATACAACATTACGCATGGGGCACCCATGCCTACAACATTATGCATGGGCCACCCATGCATACAACATTACGCATGGGGCACCCATGCCTACAACATTATGCATGGGCCACCCATGCATACAACATTACGCACGGGGCACCCATGCATACAACATTACGCATGGGGCACCCATGCCTACAACATTATGCATGGGCCTCCCATGCATACAACATTACGCATGGGGCACCCATGCCTACAATATTATGCATGGGCCACCCATGCATGCAACATTACGCATGGGGCACCCATGCATACAACATTACGCATGGGGCACCCTTGCATACAACATTACGCATGGGCCACCCATGCCTACAACATTATGCATGGGCCACCCATGCCTACAACGTTATGCATGGGGCACCCATGCATACAACATTACGCATGGGGCACCCATGCATACAACATTACGCATGGGCCACCCATGCCTACAACATTACGCATGGGGCACTCATGCGTACAAACAGTGCCAGGAATCTTGTTCAAGATACATAAAATCACTGTTGAAAAAATAAAGCCTATCGAATAAGGCGTTCTCGAGTAATGAAAAAAAAAACAATATACAAAAATATTACTGAGACTCCCGATAATACGATTTTTTTATTTTCACCAGTTTTCTTTTCTCATTTACATTTTATTATACAAATCTCTATAATCCTGTAAGATAAAATATTTGAATATAATGTTTTTTTAGTAAACCCAATATGATGAAATTGGGAAAGAAATGGCAAATTGGCTCCCAAACAGCCCAGGAGCTATATATTAAAATGCTTCAAGATACACCAAGATTTAGAGTTTGAAGCCGATCAGAAGATGCATTCTCTAGTTATTCCATGGAAAACGATTTACTTCATAAAACTTGTAGATGGAAAGTTACACAGCTCAGAATAAGTTACAAGTTTGACTTTAATAAAAGTTGCCAATGTTGAAGTTTGAAACCGATCGGAAAAGGCATTGTCCCGTAATTAATCTCATTCCAACAATTTCAAGTTCTTTAGCAATTTCAAGAAATTTTCAAATTTGCAGCTACTAGGACAAAATTTATGGAATTATCAGAACCTTACGGGTTTAGTGCCTAGCTATGATTATAATATGGAGTCATTAGTCTTTTTATAGAAGTCGGAAGAAGCATTTTCTTTTTAGTTAGCGAATAAAAATTAACATTTGCGTTTATTCAATAAAATTAGCAAATTGAGACTTATGGTAACAAATGGCAGCGTGAGTGTTGTGCTGAGGCAGCCACAACAGTGGTGGAAATTTGAAGCCGATTGGAAGAATCATTCTCCAGTTATGGCACGGATTCCAACAATTCCGTACGACCCTTGAGGGTTAAGCGCTTGGTTTTGATTGTAGTAATAATAATAATAATAATAATAATAATATGATAATAATAATAATAATAATAATAATAATAATAATAATAATAATAATAAGAAGAAGAAGAAGAAGAAGAAGAAGAAGAAGAAGAAGAAGAAGAAGAAGAAGATGAAGACGAAGAAGAAGAAAGAAAAATTATAACAACAATTCCAAGTTTTTTTTTACTGTGTTACTACGTCAGTAAATTTTCCTGGACGCAAACCAGACTTAATGGGCACTATCCTGGCCGTTATATACTGAAGTTTTTCAGAAGACGTAGACTGAAATTTATTTAATGTGATTTAGCGGGAATAAAAAAAATCACACTATATTACACATGAAGTGATGCCTAAATCGAATTTTTAGGCACAAAAGATGCCTACAGATTTAACAAGTTTTGAAGCGTCGCCACTGAGACTGGAAGTTACCGGAGCCGTTCCAGGATGCTGGGACTGGATTCATCAACTTAAGTCAGAGGACACCTGAAAATTATTCCAGTAATTTGGTCCTCGTTACCGAACACAAATGTTGAAAATTTAAAGTCAACTGAATGAGACGTTCATGAGTTATGAACGACAGGAAATCGAGAAACTGAAGGAAGAAAAAACAAAAAGGAGAAATAATCAGGCAATATCTTGAAGGTCCTGCTTCAGGGATGCCTAATTATAAATTGGACACTTATGTTATCTCCCGCTCACGATCTCATGAGATGTAAATATTGGCAGAATTCCAGGGCATGAAAGATCTGAGAGGGTAGCAGTATAAGAATATGATAGTTGCAAGAGTCTGGACTGTCTAGGATCTTACGAGCTTGAAGACACAGGAAGATGTTACTGATTGTTCTCGTGGGTTGGAAGACATAAGACTCTGTCAGTTGAGGATGTTATGAGCTGCTGTGGTCTCGATGAAGGGTTGTGTGAGCCAACAAGGATTGAGAAAGACACTGTTTGCAGTAAAAACCTTTATAAGAACATAAGAAAGAAGGAACACTGCTACAGGCCTACTGGCCCATGCGGGGCAAGTCCATGTCAACCCACCCAGTCAGGTCACTTTCACTTAAGGAACGAGCACGGCTTCTGACCCAGTAGCACCAGTTAGTCAGGTCGAACTCACACCCACTCATGCACTTATCTAACCTATTTTTAAAACTATACAACGTCTTAGCTTCTATGACGGTACTCGGGAGTTTGTTCCACTCATCCACAACTCTATAACAACGTTTTCGTCCACGACTTCACTTTTTCTAGTGTCAAGTATCAGGAAATTTAAACACATGCAGTATAATATGATGCTTTATTGACAACGTTTCACCCACACAGTGGGCTTTTTCAAGTCACAAACAGATCTACATGGGGTGGAAGGTACGCGAGTATTTATAGTCAGGTTCAGAATGCTGGGTCAGGTGGAGAATGCTGCATCTGATGATCTACCGAGTGGGGTTATAGAGTCTAAAATCTTGGGTAGCTTGGAAGGAAGATTGGATAAGTTTGGTAGCAGACCTTCTGCAGTGTTCCTCCATTCCTATGCTCTTATGTGGGATAGCGATGAAGAAGTTTCTTGGCAAGTGGTTCAGCTATGTTATAGAAGCCATTGTTCTGGTTGAAGTTGTTGGATATAGAGATAAGCGATGATTCCAGGATTCTTCGGTATTGAGTGTTGTCTTCTGTGGCAATAAGTCTTGAGTTTCTGTAGTTTATTAAATGGTTGTGTGAATTACGGTGTTGAACACAGGCATTTTTTGTATCTTCAGACCTGCTTGCGTACTGGTGTCCTGAAATACGTGTTTGGAGATCCCTTGATGTTTCGCCCACGTATAATTTGCTGCAGTCATTACAAGGGATTATGTATTCCCCTGCAGAGGATGGAAGCTTTTCCTGTCTATTACTGGTAATGTCCTTGATGGTCGTGGTTGTGGAGGTAGATACTTGGAATGAGGTATTGGAAAAGATGTTGGAAACGTGTTTGGCAATGGAGTTGGTGGGGAGGACTATGTATCTCTTCTCGGCAGTGTATTCTCTGGGCGTGTTGAAGATTAATGCCCGCCGTCTGCAGTCTCTGATGAAGTGACGAGGATAGTGGAATTTAGAAAATACTTGTTCAATTGTAGTGCATTCTTCCTCAAAGAACTCATTGCTGCAGATTCTGAGTGCGCGCAGGAAGAAGCCTATAATTACACCACGTTTAGTTTTGGTGTCGTGGTGAGAGTAGAAGTGGAGAAGATCGTTTTGGTTGGTGGGTTTTCGATAGACTTTAAAACGAAGTTCATGGTCAGCATCTGATGATCTACCGATCATCAGATCGGTAGATCATCAGATGCAGCATTCTCCACCTGACCACAGCATTCTGAACCTGACTATAAATACTCGCGTACCTTCCATCCCGGGTAGATCTGTTTGTGACTTGAAAAAGCCCACTGTGTGGGTACACTGGCCGATTCCCACCAAGGCAGGGTGGCCCAAAAAAGAAAAACTTTCACCATCATTCACTCCATCACTGTCTTGCCAGAAGGGTGCTTTACACTACAGTTTTTAAACTGCAACATTAACACCCCTCCTTCAGAGTGCAGGCACTGTACTTCCCATCTCCAGGACTCAAGTCCGGCCTGCTGGTTTCCCTGAATCCCTTCATAAATGTTACACTCCAACAGTACGTCAAGTATTAAAAACCATTTGTCTCCATTCACTCCTATCAAACACGCTCATGCATGCCCGCTGGAAGTCCAAGCCCCTCGCACACAAAACCTCCTTTACCCCCTCCCTCCAACCTTTCCTAGGCCGACCCCTACCCCGCCTTCCTTCCACTACAGACTGATACACTCTTGAAGTCATTCTGTTTCGCTCCATTCTCTCTACATGTCCGAAACACCTCAACAACCCTTCCTCAGCCCTCTAGACAACAGTTTTGGCAATCCCGCACCTCCTCCTAACTTCCAAACTACGAATTCTCTGTATTATATTCACACCAGACATTGTCCTCAGACATGACATCTCCACTGCCTCTAGCCTTCTCCTCGCTGCAACATTCATCACCCATGCTTCACACCCATATAAGAGCGTTGGTAAAACTATACTCTCATACATTCCCTTCTTTGCCTCCAAGGACAAAGTTCTTTGTCTCCACAGACTCCTAAGTGCACCACTCACCCTTTTCCCCTCATCAATTCTATGATTTACCTCATCTTTCATAGACCCATCCGCTGACACGTCCACTCCCAAATATCTGAATACATTCACCTCCTCCATACTCTCTCCCTCCAATCGTACATACAGAGTGTACATGCAGAGTGTACATACAGAGTGTACATACAGAGTGCACATGCAGAGTGTGCATACAGAGTGTACATCCTCTTGCTGGGTCAGCATCGCTGTTCACTTACAATTGCTATGAGGCTGAATCGGTACGTAATATTTCTTACGCAATAAAATGCAGAATAAATTCATGCAATGCATTTGCATTATGAAATACACATTAGAGTAATTCAGTACAAAACAACCTGACACAAAAATTACACTAATATTAAATCATGCTTCTTTGGTACTGTGCATGTTACATAAAATATTAATGACCCAATACAGCACATTACAGTGTTACACTAAACGATGCATCACCATAGTTCGGAAAATACGAATTTCGTTGAGAATAAATACCTTCAGTAGACGAGACTCAGCAGGTTCGAGCCTTGTTAAGGTCTAACTTCTACAATAACACAGAAGTTCCTGCATTCTTTATACCAGAAACAAACACATTTAAAGAGGTCTTCGGGTTAAGGAAAATTCAGCAGTGGCTGGTATTCCTGCCCAGGGGTGTGGAGATGTGTCGGGGCATCTGCAAGGCAAGACTCACACTACCGTCTTCACTCTCAGCATCCTGTACAATAATCGTTCGAGAGGAATGGAATCAGTGAGAATATGTGTCGTAATTGTACACATTTATTCATACCACAAAACGAGCTTATGAACTTGCTTATACAGAGAAACTTCATAAGAACGAACATTATATTCTCTAATTACTGAAGTTTACATATAAATGTAAATCTTCCCTAACATATTTCAAGTGGACATGTTTGTGTTATTTCAAGGTCTTTACTAAGGAAGGATTAATATTTTTTTAATAGAGATAAATTATTCTAGATACGTGAATTTTTAAGAATTTGCTGACGCACACATTGCAGAAGATTTTTTTTTCAGAACAAGCTTTTGTGCCTTATTCATATATATCTTTGTATTTTTAACTCTTGTTGAAAGTCGGCTTTCAGTGATGGTTTATTTCTATCTCTAGATCTTTCTTTCTTAATCAGTTTACATATATATGTGATTAATGGCTAACAGTTACAAAGTCATTTTCGCTCGATGAAGATGATGATGATAATGATGATAATGATAATGATGATGATGAAACCCTTACTTGATGAGGCTCTCATCAAGTAGGGCTTGACCCGGCTGTGACTGACCCTGCTGCTTATTACCCAGGTTACCATGTGAGCCAGGTAGGCTGCCAGAGCATGTGTGGTTTACATGCAGTGTGATTTATGTTCCGGCATTGTCTGCACGCTGCTACGTGCTGCTTATCGTTTAATATTCCTATGTTGACATAAGTTCGTTTATATGCACACACACACGCACACACACACACACACACACACACACACACACACACACACACACACACACACACACACACACACACACACACACACACACACACACGCAAGTCTAAACGATAACTGCCTTACAGCTACATCGGAGGAATGACAACGGTCAACCAGGTAATTCGAATGAAGAAAGAAGGAAAGCTCACGATAAATGTCTGGGAAGCTTGCGAGGTGTTGAACAAACAATTTAAAGATGTCTCAGTGGAAACAGTGACAATGCCAGCAGAAATCTTAGGGAAAGGAATACACCAAAAATTAATGGACTTACACACGCACATACACACACACACACACACACACACACACACACACACACACACACACACACACACACACACACACACACATACACACACACACCACACACAACACACACCGTGGCATGCTAAGAGTATGTAACATTTTATTTTTCGGCATATGTCACACACCCATATAGGCTGCCTCCCGACCAGCCAACCAGGTGCTAGGAGTTTAACGAACAGGGGACTCACTGTTATACCAGCACCTTGGTTCAACGAACCAAACAAAAGGAACCCTGCCAAAGCTGTGAAGCGATGTGGTACACTCGTGAAGCCGCTTTGGCAGACTTACCTTTGCATTTGGTCGCTACGGTTCTCACCGTGTCTTGTGCTTGCATTTGTCTCATTGTACATAGTTGTAAATACTGTACACAGGATATTCACATACTGTAAATACCAGCTTATTTTGGTGAAGGAAATACAATAATTTATTCTCTCTGCTGCCTTTTTGCTCGTTCCTCAGTGGTTATCGTGCTATGGTAATACACACACGCTGGTTATCGTGGTTATCGTGCCGGTAATACACACACACACACACACACACACACACACACACACACACACACACACACACACGCTCACACATACACACAAACACACACACACACACACACACACACACACACACACACACACACACACACACACACACACACACACACACACACACACAACCTGACGACACTGGAGGACAGGAGAGATAGGGGGGACATGATAACGACATACAAAATACTGAGAGGAATTGACAAGGTGGACAAAGACAGGATGTTCCAGAGATTGGACACAGTAACAAGGGGACACAGTTGGCACACACACACACACACACACACACACACACACACACACACACACACACACACACACACACACACACACACACACACACACACACACACACACACACACACACACACACACACACACACACACACACACACACACACACACACACACACACACACACACACACACACACACACACACACACACACACACACACACACACACACACACACACACACACACACACACACACACACACACACACACACACACACACACACACACACACACACACACACACACACACACACACACACACACACACACACACACACACACACACACACACACACACACACACACACACACACACACACACACACACACACACACACACA
>NW_027196979.1:0-2500 GCF_038502225.1 Cherax quadricarinatus | reverse complement strand
GAGGGCTAAGATGATGGAGGTGGTACTGGAGAACTTCATGTACCAACACGTAAGGGACACTACAAGAGAGAGAGGAGAGGATGAACCAGCAAGGCTGGACTTAGTATTCACCTTCAGTAGTGCAGATATCGAGGACATCACATATGAAAGACCCCTTGGGGCCAGTGACCATGTGGTTGTAAGCTTCGAATACACAGTAGAGCTACAAGTGGAGGGAGAAGCAGGAAGGCCAGGACGAATGAAGCCAAACTACAAGAAAGGGGACTACACAGGAATGAGGAACTACCTGAACGGGGTTCAGTGGGACAGAGAACTGGCAGGGAAACCAGTTAATGAGATGATGGAATATGTAGCAATAAAATGCAAGGAGGCTGAGGAGAGGTTTGTACCCAAGGGTAACAGGAGTAATGAAAAAGCCAGGATGAGCCCATGGTTTACCCAAAGGTGCAGGGAGGCAAAAACCAAGTGTGCTAGGGAATGGAAGAAATATAGAAGGCAAAGGACCCAGGAGAATAAGGAGAACAGTCGTAGAGCCAGAAATGAATATGCACAGATAAGAAGGGAGGCCCAAAGACAATATGAAAATGACATAGCAGCGAAAGCCAAATCTGACCCGAAACTGTTGTACAGCCACATCAGGAGGAAAACAACAGTCAAGGACCAGGTAATCAGGCTAAGGAAGGAAGGAGGAGAGACAACAGGAAATGACCGGGAAGTATGTGAAGAACTCAACAAGAGATTCAAAGAAGTGTTCACAGAGGAGACAGAAGGGACTCCAGAAAGACGGAGAGGTGGGGCACACCACCAAGTGCTGGACACAGTGCACACAACCGAGGAAGAAGTGAAGAGGCTTCTGAGTGAGCTAGATACCTCAAAGGCAATGGGGCCAGATAACATCTCCCCATGGGTATTGAGAGAGGGAGCAGAGGCGCTATGTGTACCCCTAACAACAATATTCAATACATCTATCGAAACAGGGAGATTGCCTGAGGCATGGAAGACAGCAAATGTAGTCCCAATCTTTAAAAAAGGAGACAGACATGAAGCATTAAACTACAGACCAGTGTCACTGACATGTATAGTATGCAAAATCATGGAGAAGATTATCAGGAGAAGAGTGGTGGAACACCTAGAAAGGAATGATCTCATCAACAGCAGCCAGCATGGTTTCAGGGACGGGAAATCCTGTGTCACAAACCTACTGGAGTTCTATGACATGGTGACAGCAGTAAGACAAGAGAGAGAGGGGTGGGTGGATTGCATTTTCTTGGACTGCAAGAAGGCGTTTGACACAGTTCCACACAAGAGATTGGTGCAAAAACTGGAGGACCAAGCAGGGATAACAGGGAAGGCACTACAATGGATCAGGGAATACTTGTCAGGAAGACAGCAGCGAGTCATGGTACGTGGCGAGGTGTCAGAGTGGGCACCTGTGACCAGCGGGGTCCCGCAGGGGTCAGTCCTAGGACCAGTGCTGTTTCTGGTATTTGTGAACGACATGACGGAAGGAATAGACTCTGAGGTGTCCCTGTTTGCAGATGACGTGAAGTTGATGAGAAGAATACACTCGATCGAAGACCAGGCAGAACTACAAAGGGATCTGGACAGGCTGCAGAACTGGTCCAGCAATTGGCTCCTGGAGTTCAATCCCACCAAGTGCAAAGTCATGAAGATTGGGGAAGGGCAAAGAAGGCCGCAGACGGAGTACAGTCTAGGGGGTCAGAGACTACAAACCTCACTCAAGGAAAAAGATCTTGGGGTGAGTATAACACCAGGCACATCTCCTGAAGCGCACATCAACCAAATAACTGCTGCAGCATATGGGCGCCTAGCAAACCTCAGAACAGCATTCCGACATCTTAATAAGGAATCGTTCAGGACCCTGTACACCGTATACGTTAGGCCCATATTGGAGTATGCGGCACCAGTTTGGAACCCACACCTAGCCAAGCACGTAAAGAAACTAGAGAAAGTGCAAAGGTTTGCAACAAGACTAGTCCCAGAGCTAAGAGGTATGTCCTACGAGGAGAGGTTAAGGGAAATCAACCTGACGACACTGGAGGACAGGAGAGATAGGGGGGACATGATAACGACATACAAAATACTGAGAGGAATTGACAAGGTGGACAAAAACAGGATGTTCCAGAGATTGGACACAGTAACAAGGGGACACAGTTGGAAGCTAAAGACACAGATGAATCACAGGGATGTTAGGAAGTATTTCTTCAGCCACAGAGTAGTCAGTAAGTGGAATAGTTTGGGAAGCGATGTAGTGGAGGCAGGATCCATACATAGCTTTAAGCAGAGGTACGATAAAGCTCACGGCTCAGGGAGAGTGACCTAGTAGCGATCAGTGAAGAGGCGGGGCCAGGAGCTCGGACTCGACCCCCGCAACCTCAACTAGGTGAGTACAACTAGGTGAGTACACACACACACACACACACACACACACACACACACACACACACACACACACACACACACACACACACACACACAC
>NW_027196978.1:20000-72379 GCF_038502225.1 Cherax quadricarinatus | reverse complement strand
TTGCAGGAGATAAATATTAGCGACACTGTAATTTGGTCTGATAATGAGGTATCCTTACAATGGATTCGTAATGGAAACAGTAAAATTGTGTGCGTACAAAACAGAGTCGCTGAAATTAATCAGATGCAAGAGAAGTATAATAGTTTGGGTCAGCATATGTTAACATTTAATCATATACCTGGTGAGGAGAATCCAGCTGATTTCTTGTCTCGAGGTTTATCTTATGCTAAATTTGTAAATGCTGTATCATGGTTTAAAGGACCGAGCTAGTTGGTAAATGAAGCTAATTGGCCTGTTCAAAAGGCGTATATTGCTCCTGTTGAAATTACTGTGACCACCGCTCCAATAGTTTGTCCTTCCTTAGCCATTGATATAAATAGGTATTCTTCTTTACCCAAACTAATCAATGTAACTAAGTTGGTGTTTAAATTTCTAAACAAGATGAATATTTCATATAAGTTTTCACATCCTCATGAATATTGGATAAAGAGGGTACAGGAAGAAGTCTATGGAAATGAGATTAAATTGATGATGGAAAGAAAAATTGTGAAAGGTTCCATAATAGAGAAATTGGGGCTGTATTTAGAGAATAATGTACTTAGGTGCAGAGGTAGGTTACAAAATGCTGAATTGGGTGATTATGCTAAACACCCTATCTTACTGCTCCAAATTCATTATCTAACAAATTTGATTGTTTTAAATGCCCATAAAAATGTAATGCATGGTGGGGTACAAGATATCCTAAATTGTATTAGGGAAACTTTCTGGATTCCACAAGGACGGCAAAGTGTAAAAAGGGTGATTAAATCTTGTGTAGTATGTCGCCGTGTGGATGCCAGATCCTATATGTACCCAGGTCCTCCACCATTGCCAAAGGAGCGTGTAAAATTAGTGAAACCATTTGATGTAACTAGTGTAGACTATAGTGGTCCAATCATTTTAACAGGTACTTCAGATGGTATTCCACTGAAAGTGTATGTGTGTTTGTTCACTTGTACTGCTACCAGGGCAGTTCATTTAGGACTTGTCTGCAGAACAGGTTATACAGCTGTTTCGAAAATTTGCAGCTAGGAGATCCTATCCAAGATTAATGATTTCGGATAATGCCACTAATTTTGTAGTGGGTGCTCAGCAATTAATAGAATTAAATAAGATTAGCGATGTTCAATCTCTGTTAACCCAACGAGGGTGTACCTGCAAATTTATTACTCCTAGAGCCCCTTGGCAGGGGATGGGCTGTACGAAAGACTGATAAGCACAGTGGAGAGGTGTCTCTGTAAAGTACTACACAGGAAGATAATTAATTTGGAGGAATTCCATGCAGTGTTAGTGGAGGTGGAGTATTGGATAAATAATTGGCCTCTCTCGTAAATGAGATGCAGATGTATTAACACTTTCTCACCTAATATATGGAAGGAAATTGGAAGGTGCCCCTGTATATAGAAAGAAAGTGATGAAGATTACAATGATGTGGCAGTGTTGTGTGTTAAATTTAAAATGTTAAATAAAGTAATTGATTATAGGTCTAATGTGTGGTATAAGGAATATTTTCTTACACTGCGTGAACACTTTTATGGTGCGCCAGAGGCAGTAAATCGACAGAACATTCAACCAAGTGACATTGTGTTAATTGATACTGAACAGCATCGAACATTGTGGCCTCTGGGCAAAGTATTGACATTGTACCCAGATGCACAAGGTGTTGTCCAGAATATCAAAGTGTTGTGTCGGAGTCAGGAAAGCTTACGCATGGTTAATAAATTGATTCCCTTGGAATTAAATGGTATTCAATCAATTGTAAATGAAAATCTAAGGGAAAGTGACACGAGTGATATTGAAGATAACGCTGACCAAGTGATGCAGGAAGATGAAATTGCAGTAAGACCTACTAGGAAATTTGAGTCATTTAGCAACGATCACCCCTCGGCTGCAGTGTGGAAAATACTTTATATTTTCCAAAAATATAGTGGTGAGCATCATTATGGGAGGGTCGCCATTGTTTTTGAACTGGTCAAGATAACGTTAGTGGAAATCAGAAGAATTTTCGTCGCTCTAGAGGTTAAATTGTGTTCAAAACCTCTCAAATAGGAGCTGAAATTGTTGGATTTGCAGTCCTGCAGAACGTGAGAATTAGGCAACTGGACAGGATTCTGTAATTAGATGGGAATAGGATAAATTAACCCAAGTGATGTCTATGTTGAAATTCTGGCCAGTATTTTCTTCATATTTTAGGCAGGGGTTTTTGTATGACACACCAAGTAATCTCCAAACAAATTGGTGAGTGTTATTATTATAAATTCTCCTTCAGTGTATATGTAGTCATTTATTAAATTTAACATACAGTCCACATATTTATATTAATATTTACCAGAATTCCTGGTGATGTATATTTCATTTGAAATTAATATAGGTCCAGAGTGACTTGTGGAGATATGAGTGGAGTAGGTATGGAAGGAGGACATTTTTTGCTACCTAGGATGTCCTAAAATTCCTACATGTCTCTGTAACCTTGATAAAGAATAATTATCTTTGTTACTTTTATTAAATTACTGGTATGTATCTAATGCAATTCATCCAGGTAATATTAATTTTCCATACTTTCATTCTTTATTATGGACACTGATGCTTCGATAAAAACATCAATATGCACTTAACTCTCTGGCTGGGGTCACACTTATTATTTTGAGTTTATAGTAGTGTTGGCTTGTGGCAACACTGTCTATGCCTGGCTCTAGGTCTTCTCTCCCCACTTCTGGCACTGATTTCACTTTCAAAATTATTTAAGTAATTTGTAGCCCTCGCCTCCCTTTTCTGGTTTAGGCAGCTTGTATTTCACTTCCCGACTTGTTCACTGAGCTCTAACACTTTAGATGATTCCTTCAATATCCTTGGATAGGCTAGAAAGAGCTCAAAACTCGTGAACACTGAGTATGCTGTTACTCCTGTCGATGTGGTGTGTGTGTGTGTGCGTGTGTGTGTGTGTGTGTGTGTGTGTGTGTGTGTGTGTGTGTGTGTGTGTGTGTGTGTGTGTGTGTGCGAATTAATGCTGATTCAATTATTTTCCTCCTGTGCTGGCAGACACTTGAGCGATATAACATTCACTAAAACTGATAAAGAGGTGGGAAGTTTTCATGTGCCTACCTTCATTTAGTGTTCATTCTGCTGATGAAGAATCCAGTTGGGTTTCGAAATTTATCATTTACTTATCCCTCCTTCCCTAAACTTCAGATTTATACTCCCACCTTACTGTACTGCTTCACTTCCTCCTCTCTTAACTCCCTCAACAATCATTGCTCCATCTTTTGAGTAACACTTATGGCAACCCTACACTTCCTAATCTGCAAACTGCTAATTTCCGGCATAATATTCACACAGCACAATAGCTTCAGACACGACATTATCACTGCCTCCAGCCTTGTCCTTACCTGGAGTTTACCTGGAGAGAGTTCCGGGGGTCAACGCCCCCGCGGCCCGGTCTGTGACCAGGCCTCCTGGTGGATCAGAGCCTGATCAACCAGGCTGTTACTGCTGGCTGCACGCAAACAAACGTACGAGCCACAGCCATATAAGGATGCGGGTACTCATATACTCTGGAATATTCCCCTTTTTGCCTACATGGATAACTCACAAAAACGTAATGATACGATTACAAACAAATCACAGTACAGGTGAGTACTGAACTCACGGCTAGTGAGTCGTAAAAATTCAGACCGACGCGTTAGCCACTGACTACAATAAAATTCATCCAACTAGGTATATTTATACACAATAGGAAGGTTACCATATGCACCACTGGAAGAGAAAAGAAAAATTTATAGGTGTATCCATTCGCTCATTTTAAGAGAGAATAAAAAACAGGATTAGAAAGGCAACACTGTGATCACAAATGCAGTTTTTACAGATGAATTTCCCACCAGCATTTGTGCATTTGTGGTCACAGTGGTGTCAATGGTAACCTTCCTATGGTGTATAAATATACTTAGTTGGATGAATCTTATTGTAGCCAGCTGGCCCAGTGGCTAACACACCGGTCTAAATTTTTACGACTCACCAGTCGCGAGTTCAGTCCCCACCCATACTGTAGTTTGTGTACATGGATAAGGTTTTCAGTCTCCGCAGACACCTATATGCACCACCCACGTTTTTTCTTCATCAGTTCTATGCCTGACTTCATTTTTCTTAGACTTGTTTGCTGACAACTCAGCTCCCATATACCTTAGCGTATTTAACTACCACTTGTTCCACACAAGCAACATCTGCCACACTGCTTCCTTATGCACCCTATCATATGCCTCTTCCAAATCCCTAAATGTAACAAAACCTCACTTACCTCTAGCTAAGTACTGTTAATTTATATTCTTTATTGTAAATACTTTTTCTTCACATCCCGGGCCCTTCCTAAACCACTTTGTTAATCTGTAATACCTCTCCCTGTCTAACCCTTATTTATTTCAATAAATACTCTATTATACACTTTACTTGGTATATTTAATAGGTTTATTTCCTTACAATTATTATTCTATTTCACAACAATTTTCCATTTATATAAAGGAACTATTGCATGCTTGATCTATGCCAGTCCCTAGGTACCTTCTCTCTTTTTATCCATTTATTGAAAAAAAAACGCACCAAAACCACGAAAAATGATTTAACTCTTTGATTTTACCATTTTTGTGTTGATTCCATCTATGCTCTCTGCTTTACCACCCTTACATTCTAACTCAGTCTCATGCATTTCCAAAAACTAATATGTGGCCCTGCCTCACTCCTAAAAGATCTTATACCTCCCTGCCCAATTCATGAAATCTCTGCTTCCCTCTCCTTTCCATCAACTAACACCCCCATCAAATTATATACCTAATAAATACTTACAAGAATAGATATATGAACTGTATACATAATATCATCATCCCAGACATGAAAAGTGGTAAAATACTCATAACAGTTTATCCTAACGTACATTGTGTACAGAGATCCAAGACAATGTTAGAGCATGGAGGAATTGAGAAAGATATTGAAAGAAGTTTATTATTCCATAATAGATGAAATGTTGAATCACTACAAGTGTGATGGTCGTGTTGTTGGTGTGAGTGTGATGAGAGACTTGATGGGAGAGGAGGGGGGTTAACATAATGTTGTTGGTATGAGTGTGATGTGAGGCTTGATGGGAGGGTGTTGCTGGTGTGAGTGTGATGAGAGACTTGATGGGAGAGGAGGGGGGTTAACATAATGTTGTTGGTATGAGTGTGATGTGAGGCTTGATGGGAGGGTGTTGCTGGTGTGAGTGTGATGAGAGACTTGATGGGAGAGGAGGGGGGGTTAACATAATGTTGTTGGTGTGAGTGTGATGAGAGACTTGATGGGAGAGGAGGGGGGGTTAACATAATGTTGTTGGTGTGAGTGTGATGAGAGACTTCGTGGGAGGGGAGGGGGGGTTAACATAATGTTGCTGGTGTGAGTGTGATGAGAGACTTGATGGGAGGGGAGGGGGGGTTAACATAATGTTGTTGGTGTGAGTGTGATGAGAGACTTGATGGGAGGGGAGGGGGGGTTAACATAATGTTGTTGGTGTGAGTGTGATGAGAGACTTGATGGGAGGGGAGGGGGGTTAACATAATGTTGTTGGTGTGAGTGTGATGAGAGACTTGATGGGAGGGGAGGGGGGGTTAACATAATGTTTTTGGTGTGAGTGTGATGAGAGACTTGATGGGAGGGGAGGGGGGTTAACATAATGTTGTTGGTGTGAGTGTGATGAGAGACTTGATGGGAGGGGAGGGGGGGTTAACATAATGTTGTTGGTGTGAGTGTGATGAGAGACTTGATGGGAGAGGAGGTTACCTGGAGGTTACCTGGAGGTTATTCTGGGGGATCAACGCCCCCGCGGCCCGGTCCATGACCAGGCCTCCCGATGGGTCAGGGCCTGATCAACTAGGCTGTTACTGCTGGCCGCACGCAGTCCGATGTACGAGCCACAGCCCGGCTGATCCGGCACTGACTTTAGGTATCTGTCCAGCTCTCTCTTGAAGGCAGCCAGGGGTTTATTGGCAATTCCCCTAATGCTTGATGGGAGGCTGTTGAACAGTTTTGGGCCCCGGACACTTATGGTGTTTTCTCTTAGTGTACCAATGGCGCCCCTACTTTTTATTGGCGGCATTTTGCATCGCCTGCCCAGTCTTTTACTTTCGTAGGGAGTGATTTCTGTGTGCAGATTTGGGACCATTCCTTCCAAGATTTTCCAAGTGTAGATTATGATATATCTCTCCCTCCTGCGTTCCAACGAGTACAAGTCAAGTGCTTCCAAGCGTTCCCAGTAGTTAAGGTGCTTGACAGAACTTATACGTGCAGTAAAGGATCTCTGTACACTCTCTAGATCTGCGATTTCACCTGCTTTGTATGGAGATGTTAATGTACAGCTGTATTCCAGCCTAGAGAGAACAAGTGATTTGAAAAGGATCATCATGGGCTTGGCATCTCTCATTTTGAAAGTTCTCATTATCCATCCTATCATTTTCTTTGCACGTGCGATCGTGGCACTGTTGTGATCCTTGAAAGTGAGATCCTCAGACATTACTACTCCCAGGTCCCTTACATTATTTTTCCGCTCTATTGTATGGCCGGAGTCAGTAGTATACTCTGTTCTAGTTATTATCTCCTCCAGTTTTCCATAACGGAGTAGTTGGAATTTGTCCTCATTGAACATCATATTGTTTACCGTTGCCCACTGGAAAACTTTGTTTATATCTTCTTGGAGGTTAACCGCGTCCTCAGCAGATGACAGCCTCATGCAGAACCTAGTATCATCCGCAAAGGATGATACGGTGCTGTGGTGTATATCTCTGTTTATGTCTGATATGAGGATAAGGAATAAGATGGGGGCGAGTACTGTGCCTTGTGGAACAGAGCTCTTCACTATGGCAGCCTCCGATTTAACTCTGTTGACCACTACTCTTTGTGTTCGATTTGTTAGGAAGTTGAAGATCCATCTCCCCACTTTCCCAGTTATTCCTTTAGCACGTATTTTATGGGCTATTACGCCATGATCGCATTTGTCAAATGCTTTTGCAAAGTCTGTGTATATTACATCTGCATTCTGATTTTCTTCCAGTGCATCCAAGGCCATGTCATAGTGATCCAGTAGTTGTGAGAGGCAGGAGCGACCTGCCCTGAACCCATGTTGCCCTGGATTGTGCAGATTTTGGGAATCCAGGTGATTTGCAATCCTGCTTCCTAGCACTCTTTCAAAGATTTTTATGATGTGGGACGTCAGAGCTATTGGTCTATAGTTCTTAGCTAATGCTTTGCTGCCACCTTTATGGAGCGGGGCTATATCCGTTGTTTTAAGTGACTGTGGAATTTCACCCATGTCCAAGCTCCTCCTCCATAGTGTACTTAGGGCACGCGAGAGGGGTTTCTTGCAGTTCTTAATGAAAACAGAGTTCCACGAGTCTGGGCTCGGGGCTGAGTGCATAGGCATGTTGTCAATGGCTTTTTCGAAATCTATCGGAGTTAGGGTAATGTCGGAAATCTGGCATACATTTATGGAGTTTTGAGGCTCTTTCATGAAGAAATCATTTGGGTCGTCGATCCTCAGACCGATTAGTGGTTCACTAAACACAGAGTCGTACTGGGATTTCAATATTTCACTCATTTCCTTGTTGTCGTCTGTGTAAGTCCCATCCTGTCTGAGTAAGGGCCCGATACTAGATGTGGTATTTGCCTTGTTTTTGGCATATGAAAAGAAATATTTTGAATTTCTTTCAATTTCACTAATAGCTTTAAGCTCCTCCTGCCTCTCCTGGTTCCTGTAAGAGTCATTTAGCTTAAGTTCGATAGTTTCCACTTCCCTGGTCAGCGCCTCCTTTCGTGTATCAGATATTCTAGCACTCCTGAGGAGCTCAGTGACTCTTCGTCGTCTTCTGTAGAGGGAGCGTCTTTTTCTCTCCAGTTCACTCCTGCTCTTCTTCTTTCTTAGGGGAATATGCCTAGAACATGCTTCGGCTACCAGGAAGTTGATCCTTTCAAGGCACTGGTTTGGATCCATGTCATTTAAGACATCTTCCCAACATGTTTCGTTTAGGACATGGTTTACCTGGTCCCAGTTGATGTTCTTGTTGTTGAAATTGTATTTTGTGAAGACACCTTCACAGGTACATGCATTCTGCTGTTCAGGACCCCTATGCATGTATGTCTGGACTTCGATTAGATTGTGATCGGAATTAGTTGTTTTTGATATTCTTATGTCTCTTATCAGGTCCTCATTATTTGTGAAGATAAGGTCAAGTGTGTTTTCTAGTCTTGTTGGCTCCACTATCTGCTGGCTTAAGGTGTGTTTTTCGCAGAGACTTAGTAGCTCATGTGTGTGTGACCTTTCATCTGCGCTACCTCCGGGGATTGTTTCAGCTATAACATTATTTGCTACATTCTTCCATTTTGTATGCCTTAGGTTGAAATCACCAAGCAGTAAGATGTTTGGGGATGGAGCTGGAAGGTTTTCCAAACAGTAATCGATTTTCAGTAGCTGTTCCTTGAACTGTTGGGAGGTTGCATCTGGTGGCTTGTATACAACCACAATGACTAGGTTTTGGTTCTCAATCTTTATTGATAGAACTTCAACTACCTCATTTGTGGTGTTCAGCAACTCCGTGCAGATAAGGGACTCTTTGACATACAGGCCAACCCCCCCTTGTTGCCTGTTTTTTCTGTCGCATCTAAAAAGGTTGTAACCACTTATCCATATTTCACTGTGAAAGTGATCTTTTGTGTGAGTCTCTGTGAAGGCTGCAAACATTGCATTACACTCCACTAGAAGTCCACTGATAAAAGGTATTTTGTTGTTGGTGGATGGCTTAAGGCCCTGTATATTAGCAAATATGAACGAGGTTGTATTCTGTGTTTGTTGGGGGGATTTTGTTATTGGCATCAGTAGTTGTAATTCTGGAGGGCCATGGGTGGCCACTGGCTGCGCCTCCAGTCCAACAAGACTCCAAGGTGGTGGACTATTTTTGTTATTTCCTTCCATTTTCTTTTTTCGTTTCCTGCCACTAAAAAATCACCTGGAGTTGGGTAGTCGTAGCTACTATTGTTTGTCCTGTGGGGTCTGTGCCTCCTGGTCCCTTTTAGATGGTATGCAGGGCACTCGATGTTGTAACACTGCTTCTGGAGGACCGAGGAGTGGCACATTTTTGGGTGAAAGAAAGTACAGGAAGAAGAGCGACACACTCCTTTAGACAGGAGGTCGCTACATTTTTTGGGATGGTCAAAGTTGCATGTCCCATTTTTTTCCCCTGTTATTCCATGCTTACAGATGCCCCAAGCATAATATTTGCACAAATTCACCTTTGGTTGAGAATTGTTGGGAGGTGTGTTGTCAATTTCTGCAGGTTCTGGGACTGCACTATAATCCTCAGTATCCAAGCCAGGGCCACCCCGTCCTGGATTCCATCTACTTTCCCCAGTAGAGGAAGGAGGAGACTCCTCTCCAACATCTGTACTGTGGGCCACGGTCTTGTGCAATGATGGTTGTATATTTACTGTTTTTGTGGTGGTTTGGGTAGTGTCCCTAGGAGAGTCTGGGCTGGCAGTAAGGCTGGGGGCTGGGTCTGGGTCAACACTGGGGCTGGGGGGTGGGGCTGGGGCTATGACTGTGATGGTTGCAGAAGAGTCTACCCCAGAGGAGGGCTCCTCTACTACATCTGTACTAGGGGATATGGCATTGGTAGCTGTGGAGGAGTCTTTAACTGAATCCAGATTTTCACAATGGCTGGGGGCTGGGTCTGGGTCAGCCCTAAGGCTGGGGACTGAACTAGCTGTTGTTTTTGTTTCCTGTGTTTTTTCTAGTGTGTATCTGCTTATTTTTGGGTCAGTTGTTGTAGACTGGGCATTCTCTGTGTTAGACTTTACTCCTCTCCTATCTTCCCATGCTCTATATATTCCAGGTAGACTATTCAATAGTTCCTCCTTTTTCTCGTGTTTATTGTTTATTAACCTCCTGAGTGCTTTCCTGATATCTATCCATAGTTCCACATCCCTGTTGCAGATCCAGAAACACCTATCTAGATAGATGTCATTTTTGGTTGCAGTGTTTATTCTTGCACAGGTAACATGATGTTTTGAAAAGCAAAGGTTGCATGTGATTTTAGATTTTTTCCCAAGAGCCTTTTCACATGTCCCACAGGTATACTGTACTGCCATCCTGCCTGTATCCTATTTGCAACTGGGTACCACAAGAGCCTGATCTTCACTTTACCTTTCAGCTCTGCACGCAGGTGTGGGTGTTATAGGTCAATACATGGGTATGTGGGATGTAATTAGCATGGAGACTTATTACCCATTAAAAACTTTTATGTTGTATAACATCATATATCATACATCCTACAGCATCTGATTCCTGTCATGATCACTGCAGTTTATCTTGTCCTGGACAGTTATATGTAGTGGTGGTGGCTGGGTTTCGGTGATGAAAGGTAGTTCGGTGGTCAGGAGAATGGGGTATGGGTGCCAGTAGGGGGGGTGAGGACCATCCCTTCTGGTTGGGGTGTCGGAGGGGGAGGGTGGCGAGAGGATTTGGTGGTGGTTTATCCTTTTCCACTATCCAGTCACTGCATGCTCACTGTTTCCCTGCACATCAATCAACTATCTCTTATTTTATTATTTCTACTATGGCTTAATACTTATCCAGTTTGTATCCCCACGTCTCCACTTTGCTTGGTTTGGTGATAAGTGGGTCCATGGTATGGGTACCAGCAGGGAGGGAACAACCCCCGCTGGTTGGGGTACGAAGGGGCGGGGGGAGAGGTGGGGGGATCAGTGGGGTGACCGTAAACTTGCGCAGTTTGTTCCCATATAATTACACCATAGCTTACACTAGCACTCGGTTTTAAAGGATTACTCTCATCCACAATTCAGTACACTATATCACTGCCTATTCAAATCCTTTTTCCTTGTTATAACACCTGTACGATAGTTTACATTTCTCTGTCGCCTCTGGCAATAATTTTCCTGGTGGTGGTCAACCCATATATATATTCCATATATTGTACACTATGTATTGGGTATTTGACAGATTGCTGTAATCCACAATTTCAGATCACTATATCACTGAACATCAATACCTCACCATTCGCTATATTCCTTATATGGTATGAGGAACAGTCCTTCAGTATAAAACACGACCCACTGTATGGTATCATCTGTAGGCCTACACACTGCTCTCCTCACTTTTATTAATAATAATATCTTATATTCTCCCGTGGTTTTAGCAATAATCCTTTTCCATTTCTTAACTTTTCTGCTCTCTGAGTTTATGCTAATCCCTGATCTTTATTTCCCCTCACTGATCTACGTTCACTACTAGTCACAAATCATTTCCTATATGGCACCTTCCACAACAACCGTTATACTGAGCTTGGCACTCTACACATAGCATTGTAAAACTAGTTTTTTTTCTCTTCAATGGACACTGATGCTTCCCTTCTGTGGGTTTAGAAACGTATATGCACTTTAGGTTTTCACACGCCTATTTTCCACACTCTGTCCCCTCTGGGACCTCCGATACACGCGAAATTGGCGGAGCTCAAACACGCGAGACTTAGTCCACACAATGTTGTTGGTGTGAGTGTGATGAGAGACTTGATGGGAGGGGAGGGGGGGTTAACATAATGTTTTTGGTGTGAGTGTGATGAGAGACTTGATGGGAGGGGAGGGGGGTTAACATAATGTTGTTGGTGTGAGTGTGATGAGAGACGTGGTGAGGGTAATATGTGTTGCTTAAAGTGTGATGATCATTGTTTTGATGTTGGTGCAATGGTATATATGGTAAATTAGACACATGTGCAACTCTTGGGTATCTTTATTGAGGAAACGTTTCGCCACACAGTGGCTTCATCAGTCCATACAAAGGAGAACCGTGAAGAACAGGAGGAGAATGAGGTAATCAGTTCCTCAACCTTGAGTCGATGTGGTCAGTCCTTCAATCTTGAAGGACTGACCACATCTACTCAAGGTTGAAAGTGAGGAGAATCACTATACGTGTGAAGTTGATATTGTTATTGGTGTAGATTTAGTGAAAGTTATCATGTGATATGACACTATGGCACATCACTACAGCAGTGAGAATACCAGCAAAAGTAACACCAGAAGCGTTGCAGCCGCTGCCCAAAACACAGAAGTTCGTGGAGGTGGTCCTTAGTGGTGTGAGTGACGCTGGTGTGAGTCATGCATGTGACGTGGTCCACAAGTTACAACCACCAAAAGGGTAAGTCCTTCAGTGATGATCATCTTTCACAGCTGGTGTACCTGGTGCTGAGCAGTGTGAGTGATGCTGGTGTGAGTGATGCTGGTGTGAGTAATGCTGGTGTGAGTAATGCTGGTGTGAGTGATGCTGGTGTGAGTGATGCTGGTGTGAGTGATGCTGGTGTGAGTAATGCTGGTGTGAGTAATGCTGGTGTGAGTAATGCTGGTGTGAGTGATGCTGGTGTGAGTGATGCTGGTGTGAGTAATGCTGGTGTGAGTAATGCTGGTGTGAGTGATGCTGGTGTGAGTGATGCTGGTGTGAGTAATGCTGGTGTGAGTAATGCTGGTGTGAGTGATGCTGGTGTGAGTGATGCTGGTGTGAGTGATGCTGGTGTGAGTAATGCTGGTGTGAGTAATGCTGGTGTGAGTAATGCTGGTGTGAGTGATGCTGGTGTGAGTGATGCTGGTGTGAGTAATGCTGGTGTGAGTAATGCTGGTGTGAGTGATGCTGGTGTGAGTGATGCTGGTGTGAGTAATGCTGGTGTGAGTAATGCTGGTGTGAGTGATGCTGGTGTGAGTGATGCTGGTGTGAGTGATGCTGGTGTGAGTAATGCTGGTGTGAGTAATGCTGGTGTGAGTAATGCTGGTGTGAGTAATGCTGGTGTGAGTGATGCTGGTGTGAGTGATGCTGGTGTGAGTGATGCTGGTGTGAGTAATGCTGGTGTGAGTGATGCTGGTGTGAGTGATGCTGGTGTGAGTGATGCTGGTGTGAGTGATGCTGGTGTGAGTGATGCTGGTGTGAGTGATGCTGGTGTGAGTGATGCTGGTGTGAGTGATGCTGGTGTGAGTGATGCTGGTGTGAGTGATGCTGGTGTGAGTGATGCTGGTGTGAGTGATGCTGGTGTGAGTGATGCTGGTGTGAGTGATGCTGGTGTGAGTGATGCTGGTGTGAGTGATGCTGGTGTGAGTGATGCTGGTGTGAGTGATGCTGGTGTGAGTGATGCTGGTGTGAGTGATGCTGGTGTGAGTGATGCTGGTGTGAGTGATGCTGGTGTGAGTGATGCTGGTGTGAGTGATGCTGGTGTGAGTGATGCTGGTGTGAGTGATGCTGGTGTGAGTGATGCTGGTGTGAGTGATGCTGGTGTGAGTGATGCTGGTGTGAGTGATGCTGGTGTGAGTGATGCTGGTGTGAGTGATGCTGGTGTGAGTGATGCTGGTGTGAGTGATGCTGGTGTGAGTGATGCTGGTGTGAGTGATGCTGGTGTGAGTGATGCTGGTGTGAGTGATGCTGGTGTGAGTGATGCTGGTGTGAGTGATGCTGGTGTGAGTGATGCTGGTGTGAGTGATGCTGGTGTGAGTGATGCTGGTGTGAGTGATGCTGGTGTGAGTGATGCTGGTGTGAGTGATGCTGGTGTGAGTGATGCTGGTGTGAGTGATGCTGGTGTGAGTGATGCTGGTGTGAGTGATGCTGGTGTGAGTGATGCCGGTGTGAGTGATGCTGGTGTGAGTGATGCTGGTGTGAGTGATGCTGGTGTGAG
This sequence comes from Cherax quadricarinatus, assembly GCF_038502225.1. Taxonomy (NCBI): domain Eukaryota; kingdom Metazoa; phylum Arthropoda; class Malacostraca; order Decapoda; family Parastacidae; genus Cherax; species Cherax quadricarinatus. Next base: position 58,610 of record NW_027196978.1, on the reverse strand, counting down.
TGATGCCGGTGTGAGTGATGCTGGAGTGAGTGATGCTGGTGTGAGTGATGCTGGTGTGAGTGATGCTGGTGTGAGTGATGCCGGTGTGAGTGATGCTGGTGTGAGTGATGCTGGGGTGAGTGATGCTGGGGTGAGTGATGCTGGGGTGAGTGGTGCTGGGGTGAGTGATGCTGGGGTGAGTGATGCTGGGGTGAGTGATGCTGGGGTGAGTGATGCTGGGGTGAGTGGTGCTGGGGTGAGTGATGCTGGGGTGAGTGATGCTGGGGTGAGTGATGCTGGGGTGAGTGATGCTGGTGTGAGTGATGCTGGTGTGAGTGATGCTGGTGTGAGTGATGCTGGTGTGAGTGATGCTGGTGTGAGTGATGCTGGTGTGAGTGATGCTGGTGTGAGTGATGCTGGTGTGAGTGATGCTGGTGTGAGTGATGCTGGTGTGAGTGATGCTGGTGTGAGTGATGCTGGTGTGAGTGATGCTGGTGTGAGTGATGCTGGTGTGAGTGATGCTGGTGTGAGTGATGCTGGTGTGAGTGATGCTGGTGTGAGTGATGCTGGTGTGAGTGATGCTGGTGTGAGTGATGCTGGTGTGAGTGATGCTGGTGTGAGTGATGCTGGTGTGAGTGATGCTGGTGTGAGTGATGCTGGTGTGAGTGATGCTGGTGTGAGTGATGCTGGTGTGAGTGATGCTGGTGTGAGTGATGCTGGTGTGAGTGATGCTGGTGTGAGTGATACTGGTGTGAGTGATGCTGGTGTGAGTGATGCTGGTGTGAGTGATGCTGGTGTGAGTGATGCTGGTGTGAGTGATATAATGAAGATAATTTACCCCTCGAGTCATACATATGTTAAAGTGTTATAAACATCTGTTGTGTAACATTCAAGACTGTCATTAATGTGTATTTCTTACCCATTTTCTTATTTATTATGTTCATGGTTCTGTAACTCAGGTCTACTAAATGAATCCAATATAATTTAATGGATTAGCAGTGTTTTGACATTCACACTAATTGTTGTTATTGAAATATAATGCAGAACAATTTCAAATGCTTAATTGAGAAGGATAATGATTAATATTATTATTATTATTGTTACGATGATTACAATTATTATTATTATTATTATTATTATTATTATTATTATTATTATTATTATTATTATTGTAATATCTGTTTATTATTTACTAATATCCCTGTTACAGTCAAAGAGGTATATGAAGTAGAGAAATATATTAAAGGTTGAACATTCTCGCCTAGTGATGTTACTGTTAAAAGTTTTATAAAGAGGTTGTTGATAGGGAATGAGATGTGTTCAAACAGTTTTGAGGGAACATGACGACAATACCTGGTAAACAGAAGTCCCACTCCACACCTTCATCACCTTAAGCAGCATTTTTGTACTATCACTAGCTACTATCTGCTGTTAACAAGGTTTAGCAGCATCCAGGAACCCCTGAAGATAACCCAAACTTACTAGAGACAACCAATCCAGGTCTTCCTTGAAGAAATACCAGATTTTTATTAGAGTCCACCAAACCTGGCATGTAATCTAATGACCTGAAGGACCCTGTGCTAACCTGAACACGGAATATAAAGACCAACTAGATCAGGGAAGTTAGCAGATACTGCATTATAAGGCAAGTTCTTCGGAGATCCGTGGAGAGAGAGCCATAATTTTTGTCTGATTATGATCATGCTGTAGTTGTATTTTAAGTGACTGGTTCCCAGTACTGATGCTTGTATTTTTTATGGTAGGTGTCCAAATTCAGATTCCCCTGTAATTTGTGTTTATTGTAAGTTTTTTTTTTCATCCAGTTATGTTTTATTAACCGTTCGAACTATGTATATAGTGGCCAATTAAGAGCACTTAAGTTGTATTTTATATATATGTATATATATATATATATATATATATATATATATATATATATATATATATATATATATATATATATATATATATATACCATATATTTTCCCTGGAGAGTCAAGCCCTTGATAAGGTGCCTACTGCTCAAGTCTCAGGCCAAGCTACCTTAAGCTACCTTAAGAGCCAGTACAAATACTTTATCTTAACTATCCTGTATTATTCCTATAATAAAGTTGGTAGAATTACCGACAATATGTAAAGTAAAAGGACACAAGTGCAACTAATGTGACATTTTATTGTGGCAATGTTTCGCTCTCCAGGAGCTTTATCATGGCTTGATAAAGCTCCTGGAGAGCGAAACATTGCCACAATAAAATGTCACATTAGTTGCACTTGTGTCCTTTTACTTTATGTATTATTCCTACTGAGTATTTATTACTCCAACCCAAATTCCATGTCTCCCTCTTCTACTGGAACTTTATCACCTTTCACATCTGTGACTGCTAGAACACCAGGTGGTGGCAACATATTTTCTTCATTGACAGAATTGAACCCTGTTTATCTTTTCTCTCAAATTTTAGTTATTTCCTCTTTTCACTTGCTTCCCTTTTCATATATACATATATTTTAGTGCACTCCGAGTCTCCGCCTGTGGTAATAAAGAATATATGGCATCATCTGGTTCTCTGTCGATAATGATGTGAGTAATGTTTGTGTAAATAATGCTGGTGTGACTAAATACTAGTTTGTGAGTTTAGTAATGTGAATGCTTTTGTTTTGGCACAATACTTAGTTTCTATATTGGAGTATCACAGGCAAACTTATGACTAGTTAGGAATCATTATTTTAAGATTAAGATACGTATTTCTGTGCTTATAGTCAAATGGGTGAGTGAATGAGTGTAAGTGTGAACCACCAGGTGGTTTTTATGTAGTTAGTTGACGGGGTGTATCAGGGAGATAAGATGTTTTCTAACTGTGGTTTTGAAGGTGATGAATGTGTCTGCAGTTCTAGAGTTTTCAGGTAGGGTGTTCCAGATTTTAGGGCCTTTGACATACATTGAATTTTTGTAAAGGTTTAGTCGGGCACGGGGAATGTCGTAGAGATGTTTGTGTCTGGTGTTATGCCTGTGGGTCCTGTCACAACTATCAAGAAAGCATTTTAGGTCAAGGTTAATATTGGAATTCAAGGTCCTGTATATGTAGATTGCACAGTAGTAAGTGTGGATGTTCTGAACAGAGGGGGGGAGTGTTGCCAGAGATGGGATTTAGTGATTATTCTTACTGCGGCTTTTTGTTGAGTTATTATTGGCTTTAGGTGTGTTGCTACAGTTGATCCCCAAGCACAAATAGCATAGGTGAGGTATGGATATATAAGTGAATGGTATAGTGTGAGAAGGGCATTTTGCAGCACATAATATCGTTTCTTGGAGAGGATCCCAACTGTTTTGGATACTTTTTTTGAAAGGTGTTGGATATGGGTGCTGTAATTCGGGTTGCTGTCGAGGTATAGGCCTAGAAATTTGCCCTCATTATGTCTGGCAATTAGAGTGCTGTCGATCTTAATGTTAAGTTGTGCAGCACCTGCTCTGCTACCAAACATAATATAGTAGGTTTTGCCAGTGTTAAGTGTAAGTTTATTGGCTGTCATCCAAGTTGATATTTTGAGCAGCTCCTCGTTAACAATGGTGTTGAGGGTGGCAAGATTAGGGTGAGATATGACATAAGTCGTGTCATTAGCAAAGAGAATGGGTTTCAGGTGTTGGGATACGTTTGGAAGATCACTGATGTAAATGAGGAAGAGCAGGGGTCCAAGGACACTTCCCTGCGGAATTCCAGTAGCAAGTGGCCGTGTTGATGATGCTGTGTCTTTAATGGTGACATACTGATACCTATTAGTAAGGTAGGATTTGAAATATGCCAGTGCATGACCTCTTATACCATAATGATCAAGTTTGTGGAGTAGGATGCCGTGGTCTACTGTGTCAAAAGCTTTTCTTAGGTCAATAAAAATTCCTAGCGGATATTCCTTATTTTGCAATGCTGTGTAAAGCAGATCTAGCATTTTTACAATTGCATCATTAGTGCTTTTATTTTTCCTGAATCCAAATTGGCAGGGGATGAGTATGTTTTGTCCCGTTATAAATGAATACAGTCTCCTGTGCACGAGTTTCTCGAAGATTTTGGATAGCAATGGTAAGTTTGATATTGGCCTATAGTTGTTTACATCTGTAGGGTCACCACCTTTATGTATTGCTGTCTTGAGTAGTTTCGGGAAGGTGCTAGTAATGAATTAGCATGCAAAAGGACATGGGCTGCTCACTTGTACAATAATGGTGGGACATGAAACAGGTTCCCTGAGTTATTTTTAAGTGACTTTATAATTTCAGTGACTTTGGTAGGCTCAGTTGGTACAAGATAGAAGGAATTTGGGAAATTCCCATCTAGACAGTCCCTTGCATGGGCGTTGGTACGTGGGATTTTACTGGTTGAGAAGAAGTCGTTTATCTTGTTAGCTGTTTCAGTGGGATGAAGTGGTGTTTCATTAGGTTTAGTTAGGACAATATTCTTGTTTTTTTTTTTCAGTTTGTTGGTGCCCAGAATCTGAGAGAGTGTTTTCCGGGTCTTTTTTATATCTCCTATTGTGTCAGTGAATCTGCTGGAGTAATACAGTTGTTTGGCTTTCTTTATTACTTTGGTGGGAACTGATGAATAGTGTTTAAGAATATCTTTGTGTATTAAGCCTTGTCTATATTGCTTTTCATATTGGTGTTTCTTATAAATGGATTTCAGAATGCTGCTGGTTAGCCATGGGCAACTTAGCCGTTTATTCGTGATCTGTTTCGTTTTTATAGGACAATGTTTGTTGTATAGTCTAAGTAATTTGTTAAGAAAAATGTCTGTCCAATCGTCATTACTGTGGAAAATTGCATTTAGCTGAATGTATCATCATATACATAACAGTAAATGAACAAAGATAATTATTATCAGTTAGACAAGTAGGAATTTGGGACACCTAGGTCGCAAAAAGTGTCCCCCTTCGATACCTACCACTGTCATATCCACAAGTTGCTCTGGACCTATTATTAAATGAAATATACATACACCAGGAATGTTGGTAAATATATAAATTTGTGGACTGTATATTAAAAATAAATGGTTATATATATACACAATTACATAACAGAAGGAAAATATATCTTAATGTCACTCACCAATTTGACTGGAGATTAATGTGTATCATACTCAGAAAACCTCACTCTAACTAAATCTATGAAAATAATGCTGGCCAGAATTACACACAAATCTAGAGAGCTTATCTGAGGTTCCTGAAGCTGTCTTGTCCAGTCGTCTGATATCTCAAGTTATGCAGGAATTCACATCCACCAATTTCGCCTCCTATTTGAGAGGTGTCAACACAATTTTAACCTTCGGAGCACGAAAAATTCTTCCCATTACACCAACGTTTGAACAAATTTCAAAACCAAGATGGCGAGTCTCCTGCCCAGACGCAGGCTTTCCGTTTTCTATGACAAATATTATTAAATACAGTATAGGCCGTCTATTTGTCTATAAATTACCGTATTTCAGGAAAATTTATACAGTATTTTCCACAAATACCATTGGCCTTGGAGAATTCTGTAGGCCAGTCAACAGCCTCTAGGTCTGCTGTGAACTTCCTTATTGAGGCCTCATCATGGAGTCTAAATGAAACTTTGTTGTATTCTAGTGGTGGTTTACTATTGTTTGTTAAGAGGAAGGTAGGGTAGTGGTCTGTAGTGCTGTCTGTGATTATCCCTGATTTAAGGGGGGCTAGTATATTGGTCCATATGTGGTCTGTTATGATTGCACTTGTATCAGGAGCCTGGATGGTTTAGTTATTGTTGGTATGAGAAGTGTGTTGTTCATATTGTTGATGAAATCAGTTACAGGCTGATCATCTAGTAGGCCAAGGTTGATGTTGAAGTCTCCAGCTAAGAGAAGGTGGTGCTTGTTCATTTGTCTGTTTGTTATTAGTGCCTTTAATTTCTCACTGAAATTTGGGATGTTTGTGTGGGGTATCCGGTAAATGGCACCGATTGTTATTGGCGTCTTAAGGTTTTTTACAGTAAAATTAGCAAAAATGTATTCCCCATATTCATCACTAAAGCAAGTGGTGCTAAGACAAGATAATTGGTTAGAGTAATAGATTGCAATACCACTCCCAACTTGGTATGGTCTGCAGTTGTTGATTGCTGTGTATCCTGGTAGAGGATAGATATCTATTGTGTCCTGCTTAAGCCAGGTCTCAGTAAGAATAATGCAGAAGAAAGGTGTCTTTAGCGACTCAAGGAGTGCCAGGAGGTCATCATAGTGTTTGCTTAAGGACCTGGTGTTGTCGTTAAGAACTGATAGACTTTTAGCATTGTTTAGGATAGTGGTGGCTTGTGATGCTGTGTAATAAAGGCAGTTACTTTCCAGTAGGTTTTGATTGGGTGTTAGATTATGGAGGTTTAGATCAGGGTCGACGTGATCAATCATCTTCTATGTTTAAATTATGGTTATTTATATCCTGAATTGTGTGTTGAGTTCTAGTACTGATATCTGTAGTAGTGGGAAGTTTGGACAAGTATATAGCTAAAGCACTTTGGTCATATAGAGTATAGTCACTAATAAACATAATGAAGTTGATGTTGTCTATGGGTTGTGCTGGAATGAGCTAAAGTACAACTAGGTATAAACTAAAAATATAAAAATACAAATTAAAAATAGCACCAGACTCACTTGTAATTGCACTAAGGTCAAAAAATACACAAGTTAAAGTAGCAAAAGAAAATAAAAAATAATACAAAAAAATAAAAAATGGCAATGACTTGGTTATAATATGATAGTAAGATGGTACACAGGATAATATTAAAGTTGAAGTTAAATATACAAGCTTAAAAATTTGGTAACAAAAGGTTAAGAAAAGTAAAATAATGTTGGGTGATAAAGTCTACAACAGAATAGGGCAATTATAAAAAAGTATATAATGTTACGAATAAGGAATTTTTTAAAGAACTTCAGAATGTGGCCTGTTACCATTTATTTCTTATGCAACAAGATTTTTGGATCCAAGTTATTTAAAGGTATTTTAGAGTCTAGGGGAAATAATTTCAACTGGGAAACTCCATAGAATAATATTCAAATTTATTAAAGTATTTAAATACAATACTTTATCTTCTCTTTGTAGTTAATGTTTACCTGGAGTTTACCTGGAGAGAGTTTCGGGGGTCAACGCCCCCGCGGCCCGGTCTGTGACCAGGCCTCCTGGTGGATCAGCGCCTGATCAACCAGGCTGTTGCTGCTGGCTGCACGCAAACCAACGTACGAGCCACAGCCCGGCTGATCAGGAACTGTCTTTAGGTGCTTGTCCAGTGCCAGCTTGAAGACTGCCAGGGGTCTGTTGGTAATCCCCCTTATGTGTGCTGGGAGGCAGTTGAACAGTCTCGGGCCCCTGACACTTATTGTATGGTCTCTTAACGTGCTAGTGACACCCCTGCTTTTCATTGGGGGGATGGTGCATCGTCTGCCAAGTCTTTTGCTTTCGTAGTGAGTGATTTTCGTGTGCAAGTTTGGTACTAGTCCCTCTAGGATTTTCCAGGTGTATATAATCATGTATCTCTCCCTCCTGCGTTCCAGGGAATACAGGTTTAGAAACCTCAAGCGCTCCCAGTAATTGAGGTGTTTTATCTCCGTTATGCGCGCCGTGAAAGTTCTCTGTACATTTTCTAGGTCGGCAATTTCACCTGCCTTGAAAGGTGCTGTTAGAGTGCAGCAATATTCCAGCCTAGATAGAACAAGTGACCTGAAGAGTGTCATCATGGGCTTGGCCTCCCTAGTTTTGAAGGTTCTCATTATCCATCCTGTCATTTTTCTAGCAGATGCGATTGATACAATGTTATGGTCCTTGAAGGTGAGATCCTCCGACATAATCACTCCTAGGTCTTTGACGTTGGTGTTTCGCTCTATTTTGTGGCCAGAATTTGTTTTGTACTCTGATGAAGATTTAATTTCCTCATGTTTACCATATCTGAGTAATTGAAATTTCTCATCGTTGAACTTCATATTGTTTTCTGCAGCCCACTGAAAGATTTGGTTGATGTCCGCCTGGAGCCTTGCAGTGTCTGCAATGGAAGACACTGTCATGCAGATTCGGGTGTCATCTGCAAAGGAAGACACGGTGCTGTGGCTGACATCCTTGTCTATGTCGGATATGAGGATGAGGAACAAGATGGGAGCTAGTACTGTGCCTTGTGGGACAGAGCTTTTCACCGTAGCTGCCTCGGACTTTACTCTGTTGACGACTACTCTCTGTGTTCTGTTAGTGAGGAAATTATAGATCCATCGACCGACTTTTCCTGTTATTCCTTTAGCGCGCATTTTGTGCGCTATTACGCCATGGTCACACTTGTCGAAGGCTTTTGCAAAGTCTGTATATATTACATCTGCATTCTTTTTGTCTTCTAGTGCATTTAGGACCTTGTCGTAGTGATCCAGTAGTTGAGACAGACAGGAGCGACCTGTTCTAAACCCATGTTGCCCTGGGTTGTGTAACTGATGGGTTTCTAGATGGGTGGTGATCTTGCTTCTTAGGACCCTTTCAAAGATTTTTATGATATGGGATGTTAGTGCTATTGGTCTGTAGTTCTTTGCTGTTGCTTTACTGCCCCCTTTGTGGAGTGGGGCTATGTCTGTTGTTTTTAGTAACTGAGGGACGACCCCCGTGTCCATGCTCCCTCTCCATAGGATGGAAAAGGCTCGTGATAGGGGCTTCTTGCAGTTCTTGATGAACACAGAGTTCCATGAGTCTGGCCCTGGGGCAGAGTGCATGGGCATGTCATTTATCGCCTGTTCGAAGTCATTTGGCGTCAGGATAACATCGGATAGGCTTGTGTTAGTCAAATTTTGTGGCTCTCTCATAAAAAATTCATTTTGGTCTTCGACTCTCAGTCTGGTTAGCGGCTTGCTAAAAACTGAGTCATATTGGGACTTGAGTAGCTCACTCATTTCCTTGCTGTCATCTGTGTAGGACCCATCTTGTTTAAGTAGGGGCCCAATACTGGACGTTGTTCTCGATTTTGATTTGGCATAGGAGAAGAAATACTTTGGGTTTCTTTCGATTTCATTTATGGCTTTTAGTTCTTCCCGCGATTCCTGACTCCTAAAGGATTCTTTTAGCTTAAGTTCGATGCTTGCTATTTCTCTGACCAGTGTCTCCCTGCGCATTTCAGATATATTGACCTCTTTTAGCCGCTCTGTTATTCTTTTCCGTCGCCTGTAAAGGGAGCGCCTGTCTCTTTCTATTTTACATCTACTCCTCCTTTTTCTTAGAGGAATAAGCCTTGTGCATACATCGAGTGCCACCGAGTTAATCTGTTCTAGGCATAAGTTTGGGTCTGTGTTGCTTAGTATATCTTCCCAGCTTATATCGGTTAGGACTTGGTTTACTTGGTCCCACTTTATGTTTTTGTTATTGAAGTTGAATTTGGTGAAAGCTCCCTCATGACTAGTCTCATTTTGTCGGTCTGGGGCTCCATGCATACATGTCTGAACCTCAATTATGTTGTGATCTGAGTATATTGTTTTTGATATGGTGACATTTCTTATCAGATCATCATTGTTAGTGAAGATGAGGTCTAGTGTATTCTCCAGTCTTGTAGGCTCTATTATTTGCTGGTTTAAATTGAATTTTGTGCAGAGATTTAAAAGCTCGTGTGAGTGTGAGTTTTCATCAGAGCTGCCTCCTGGTGTTATTACTGCAACAATATTATTTGCTATATTCCTCCATTTTAGGTGCCTTAAGTTGAAATCCCCCAGGAGCAAGATGTTGGTTGCAGGAGCTGGAAGATTTTCCAGACAGTGGTCAATTTTTAACAGCTGTTCCTGGAATTGCTGGGATGTTGCATCCGGAGGCTTGTAGACTACCACAATGACTAGGTTTTGGTTCTCGACCTTTACTGCTAAAACTTCCACTACGTCATTTGAGGCATTAAGCAGTTCTGTGCAAACAAGTGACTCTGCAATGTACAGGCCAACCCCCCCCTTTTGCCTGTTCACTCTGTCACATCTGTATAGGTTGTAACCTGGGATCCATACTTCGTTGTCCAAGTGATCCTTTATGTGGGTCTCAGTGAAAGCCGCGAACATTGCCTTTGCCTCTGCAAGCAGTCCACGGATGAAAGGTATTTTGTTGTTTGTAGCTGGCTTTAGACCCTGTATATTTGCAAAGAAGAATGTTATCGGACTGGTGGTATTGTTGGTACTGGGGGGGGATTTTTTTTCCGGCATTAGTATCTGTAACTTAATACTTTGTACAATAAATTTACCATATACATTTAGTTCAAAATCATGGAAATGTCTCATTAATAAGGAAGTTTAATTATTCTTCCTGTAATTAAGTCTTCAATAACATTTACGTCTTTGTCTTAACAAGACAGTAAACTCAAAATACAAAAGGTACAAGATTTAACAAGACCTTTGAATCTGGCCATAAAGTATCTCTATGGATTTCTGAACTGACCAAGAATATAAATATCAAAAGAATCTTTCAGAGCAATGAGGAACAAACTGAGTCAGCTCTAGAGTCCAATTCTCAAAACCATTCAAACTGTACACCGTAAGAGCCAATATACGATCAGTTGTCAGGGCTAGAGCAGGGAGCAGATTGACTACTTGCCAGTCTGTTGACACATCGTCAGGTTGGATCAGCTGACCCAAACGTCAGCCAGCCGGACATAAACAATTGAACAATTCACCGGATGGTTCCGAGACTTAATAAACTCTATATACACGAAAAATCCTACCTAACAATAATAGTAAAATAATAGTGATAATAATAACAAAATAGTGATAATAACAAAATAGTGATAATAACAAAATAGTGATAATAGTGATAATACCATGGTATTTTTCATATATTAACAGATAATAATATAACGCCGAAAGTCTCTATTTTAGCTATAAACGGGGACTTTCGCGCTATAATATTAAGTGATGAACATATTCTCTTACAATAGTTAAATAACACAGGATGACCAATTTCGAAGATATAACAATAATAAAATTGGGTAATAAACTTTACAAATATAAAAGGACAATAATTAAAAGTTTAAAATAGATTGGGCAATAAAATATTGGTAAAAATTGGGCAAGTATAAGATTTGGTAATTAACTCAAGACTAGAATAGTGCAATAATAAGATGAAAAGTTTACAATAAAGTTGGGCTCTAAAGTATAAAATAAAAATGGGCAATAATAAAAAGTTTACAATAAGGTTGGTTAATATAGTTTAAAGTAAAATTGGGAAATAAAAGAGATTTTAAAATAAAATTGGGCAATAGAGTATTTCTTAAAGCGAGGTAGAATAACTGAGAAGGACAAGCTATGGTTAGTTTCTATTAAAATAAGATAGAACAATGACACTGCAACATTATGGAATCTTGATTCTGATGACATGTACATAACCTTCACGACTACGACAACTACTACAACAACTAACCCATCTCTTTGGGAAGGACCTACTTCCACTGGGGAATCCCGCCTACCAGTGAATATGCCCTCGTCTGCTACACCTGACGTTACTGTATAAGCGCCAGGCTCCTTGCTTCTGCTTCAGAATCTCCACGACTACGGTGCTCTTCGCACCTACTTCAAGGTTGAGGGACTGATTACCTCATCTTCTGTACATAATCTTACTGTCTTCAAGTTATGTCCTAGAATTTGTATTGATAAAGCCACTGGATGGCGAAACGTCTACAATAAAGATACCCAGATGTTGCACATGTGTCTTAATTTCATCTTGTCGGTATTATATACCATTCTTGCACAACATGGTGTCTACGGACTGGGTGTGGGTGTTGCTTTGTTGTTCCAGAGTGTCTAATTTATGTTCTAGAGCAGTGATCTTGCTGAGGTGCTGAGCATTGGAAGCTTTTAGTTCCTGGATTTCCTGGGTTAGTTTGGTGAGTGTGTGGTTCTGAATCATAAGGAGTTTAGTTATTTCTGGGTCGGTAATCTTCTTCACATAAAATCCAAGGAAGGAGTTATCTTGGACTGTGGTGGTGGCCATGTTTATTGTTGTCTGTCGTGTGTTGTGGTGATGCAGGTGGGTGATGAGAGTCGTGTCCTGGCTGGCAGTACAAGAAGCTTTCCTCGTGATATTACTGGTCTCACCTTTGATGTTAGGGCTCCTTAGCTGGTTACTAGATCTTCTTTCAATGCTCTGACCCTTGTCCATTGGCTGCTGCTTCGGATAAATAGTAGGCGATGGGTGAATGTTGTGGAGTATCACTTCAGTGGCAGCGGGGTAGGAGGTGGTAATACGAGTCCTATTAGTTGGTAATTTGTGTACTTTTTGGTGATATCTGCATTTGATATATATCATTCTGGGTATCCACACATGTTAGTGTTATGTGGGTCTTTATTAGGTCATCACTGGGCTGCTGGAAACCTCAGGTAGAAGTAAAAATAGAGGACAAGGTTCCTGTTGCCGCTGCCGCTGCCGTTACATCATTGTTGCTGATAACTTCATCACATCACTGCTGGTAATAACCTCATCACATCATGCTGGTGATGATCTCATCACATCAGTGTTGGTAATAACTTCATCACTTCATTGCTAGTGATAACCTCGTCACATCACTGCTGGTGATACCCTTATCACACCATTCCTGGGGATAACCTCAGCACATCACTACTGGTGATAACGTCATAACATCAGTGCTGGTGACAATCTCACCACAACACTGCTGGTCATATCCTCATCACGTCATTGTTACCTGGAGTTTACCTGGAGAGGGTTTCGGGGGTCAACACCACGACTCGGTCTGAGTCAAGGCTTCATGGTGGATCAGGGTCTGATCAACCAGGCTGTTACTGCTGGCCGCAAGAAACTGACGTACGAACCACAGCCTGGTTGGTCAGATATTGACTTTAGGTGCCTGTCCAGTGTCGGGAGGCAGTTGAACAGTCTTGTGCCCCAGACACTTATTGTGTTGTCTCTCAATGTACTTGTGGTACATCTCCTGCCTAGTTTTTGCTTTCATAGGGAGTGATTTTCGTGTGCAGGTTTGGTACCAATCCTTCCAGGACCTTCCAAGTGTATATTATCATGTATCTCTCTCGCCTGCATTCCAGGGAATACAGATCAAGGACCTTCAACCGTTCCCAGTAATATAGGTACTGTATCATGTTTATATGTGCCGTGAAAGTTATGTGTATACTTTCCAGGTCTGCAATGTCGCCAGCCTTGAAAGGGGCAGTTAGTGTACAGTAGTATTCCAGCCTAGAGTGAACAAGCGATTTAAAGAGAATCATCATGGATTTGTATTCACTAATTTTAAAGGTTCTCATTATCCATCCTACCATTTTCCTAGGAGATGAGGTAGATTGTTACAACCCAGGAGTCCCAAAGGCCTGTTATCCTGGGTGTAAAGGGAGCAAAATAAACACAGCAGAAAAACTTTTGACTTATATTATCCTTCACCAATTTAGAACAGAAGTATGCGCACTATATACACATTGTACAACAATAGGTATTAGCGCACTCCACGGTAAGCAAGGCAGAATAGAAGCCACTAGAGAGCAGACCGTGCTTCAACCAGCTCTAGAATGGGAACGACAAGGGCAGACAGGAGAGTGGTACCCACATAACCTCTGCAATTGCCAAAACCATCTTCTCATTGGCTGGAACCTGGGTACTGGTTGAACAACGGGGCCCCATCGCCAACCCTTAGTCCCCTGGTTTGCTGGTTGGGGGAGATGCGCTGAATAAAGGTTATGTACTCTTTGCATGCCACATCCCCACCCCGAGAAGGCTCAGGATTAGGCTCCCACCTCCCAGTGGTAACCGTGATGCCATGGCACAAAATAATGGGACTGCCTTTCCTCTCAACCATCCAACTCTTAGAGCTCAACTTTTCTCGTGACAAAAAGCCAAACCCTAAACTCAGAGTGAGACAGCAGACAGTCGGGCTAACTTAGGGCCAAGACATGGGCAGACTGTAACCCACGTCCCCTAAATAAAAAAAAAACGCAAAAGGAGACATAAAAAAGGAGCTTGAAAGGGGTTACCACAAGTAACTTAACACATCCTAACCTAATATACAATTATAATTATAATATGGTAACATTGTTAGACTCAAGATAAAGAGTCTGCCAACATATTTTCTTTGCCGGCAATATGTAAAATTCTGAGAGAGTAGGGTTGCAGTCGTAGACTCCACCTCATGAGCCTTGTATTGTGGTTCTTCATGGCTTGGAGATATACTAGAGGATTGTGATCACTGTAGACAGTGACCACTTGCAAAGTCTGGCCCACGTAAACATCAAAATGCTCCAAAGTCAGTGCCAGCGCGAGGGCTTCTTTTTCAATGGTAGAGTAAGCCCTCTGATGCGGCTGGAACTTGGCAGAGAAGGCTACAGGCTGCAACTCCTCGTCCCCGTTTTGCAACAGTACTGCCCCAACCCCAGATTCACAAGCATCAACCTATAATGAGAAAGGTTTGGAGAAGTCTGGAGACAAAAGAATGGGTGCAGTACATTATAATTTTTTTGCTTTATCAAAAGCAGCTTGAGAAACTGAAGTCCAAATAAAGGGAACTTTGTGACTGGTAAGAGAGGTAAGAGGGGCTACAATATCTGAAAAATTCTTACAGAATCTTCTGTAAAATCCTATCATGCCTAGGAAACGTTGAAGAGATTTCCTATCATGTGGAACTGGATAATCTTTAATGGCAAGAACTTTAGCAAATTTAGGAGCAACTTTACCACTACCTACTTCATGGCCTAGAAAAGTAACAGTGGGCTGGCCAAAGGAAGACTTAGATAAATTAACAGTTAAATGGAACACTGAAAGGTTTCAAAAATAGCCTTTAGTCTAAATAGGTGTTGATCCCAAGTATCAGACACTACAACAATATCATCCAGGTATGCTGCCGTGCCTTTAAGTCCTTTAATAGCCTGATGGATAAGTTTCTGGAATGCAGAGGGGGAGTTTTTCATTCCAAAGGGAATAACTGTATATTGATAATGACCTCCTGGAATTACAAAGGCAGAGATTTTCTTCGCCTTATCCATCAAAGTTACCTGATAGTAACCTTTAAGGAGATCTAACTTGGACACAAAAGTAGCCTTACCCACAAAGTCGATTACGTCATCCAGACAAGGAAGAGGATAAGCATCTGTGATTGTGACCTCATTCACCTTACGGTAGTCTGTACACATACGAAAACCTCCATCAGCTTTTTTAACAAGGATGCACGGTGAATCCCATGGACTAGATGACTTCTCCACTAACCCATGCTCTAACAGAAATTCTACCTCCTGCTGAAGTAGCCTCTGCTTTTCAGGATTAGCTCTGTAGGGGGGCGAGTTTAATAGGTTTAGAGTTTCCCACATCTACATCATGATAACCTAACGTACATTTTTTCGGCACATCCGAAAAAATACCAGGGTATGACTGTAGAAGTGCAGTTAAACTTGTTGCTTGAATTTCAGATAGCCCCACCATTAAAGGGCTAGGGTCCTTGAGGAGGACAGAGTTTGGAAGTTTGATATTAATTTCAGAAATAGAGTGCAAAGAGTCAGAGTCGTCCTCAGAGATAGAGGACAGAGTCGTTACTGGGACTTTATCTGGTGTATGAAAAGATTTTAATTGATTAATGTGGTAAGTTTTTGAGGTCTTATCAAGGGGAGCTACCACATAATTTATATCAGATAATTTACTTACAATCTGCAGAGGTCCCGTAAATCTAACTTTCAAGGTTTGGCCAGGTATAGGTTCCTGCACCAACGACTTGTCTCCTGGATGGAAGGAGCGGAATTGTGCATTTCTGTCATACCTCTGTTTCATCTTATTTTTAGCTGCCTTTAGGTTAGCCTTGGCTAACTGACGTGCCACCTGTAACCTTGAAGACGGGTTGTAGAGTGTTGAGCTAACGTCTTCTCCCATCCATCCTTCTTTGAGCACCCGAAGAGGACCTCGTACATTGTGCCCAAAGATCAGCTCAAACGGACTATACCCAGTAGACTCTTGCACCGTTTCTCATACTGAGAACAGCAACAAAGGTAGTGAGTCATCCCAGTCTGTAGGAAAATGCATGCAAAAAGTTCTCATCATGGTTTTTAACGTCTGATGGAATCTTTCCAAGGCAGTTTGGGACCGAGGATGATAGTTAAAGCTTCCCTAAATGCTTTGGCAGTGAAGTTAGTACCTTGATCACTTTGAGTAGTTTTAGGAATGAAAAAACAAGAAATAAATCTGGTTAAAGCTTTGAGAATAGCTTTAGTATTAATACTGCGCATGGGAAGTGCTTCAGGGTATCTAGTTACTCTATCCATAATGGTAAATAAATACTGATTTACCGACTTTGACCTAGGTAGTGGACCTACACAGTCTATGATTAATTCTGCAAAAGGTTCTCCATAAGCAGGTATAGGGTGGAGAGGTACAGGTTTAATGAATGTCCAGGTTTCCCTACTTGCTGACATTCTCGGCAGCACCAGATATGATTCTTCACATCCTGCCTTAATTTTGGCCAATAAAATTCTTTTGTGATTCTATATAATATTTTAGTAATTCCTAAATGACCCCCTAATGACGTATTATGAGCTATATTCAATAGTTGAGGTGTAAACTTTGTTGGAACCACTAACCTGTCAGACAATTGCTGGCCCTCTATCTCCTTGCCAGTCTCAGTGCGGATCAAATAGTCGCTTTTAAGTTTATACTTGACCGGATGATCCAAAGAGGATTTACCCATGGCTGCCTGAAAAGTGAAATTTAAAGAAGGATCCTTTCGTCATTCCTCCTGGAAGGACAGTCCCTCGGGCATGGAAACAGAGATATCTGGCAATTCTGTAACCATGGAATAGGAAGGCTTGATCTGGGTCTGTTCACTTGATCTACGAGGCCCTGGTCAGTTTTCCTCGTAAAACAAAGTAGCTATTCCGAGATCGGCGTCGTCCAAGGATAGGTCAATATTCTCGCCAGACAACCCTTGGGATGTTGCCCGAGTTATGGCCAACACCGGAGACTGTGTACCGGAGAAGAATTAATCATTATGGGTTCAGGACATACACTAGCAGTGGTATTACCAACAAATAACATGACATCTTTCATGGGGAATCCCTTGGATACACCCAGTCAAGTACCCACTGTAATATTGCACTGTACATAAATTTTATGCAAATGCTTCCAACAAAACAGATGAATTTAAGGTGTTCTTTGAAAGGGGTAATATTCCCTCTCTTATAAGTGAGCAATATGCTCCAGTATCTCTAAAGGTTTTGACTTCAGTTGTTTTGGAGTTTTCCTGAAGGGAAATAAGACTCTTACAATAATAAGGGGCCATCCCTTTTTCTACTTCTCTCAGGGACATGTTACTAGGAATATTACAGATTTTCCCAATGGGTTGGGGTTTGTGGGGGCAGTTGGGACGGATGTGACCTACTTTATTGCACAGGTAGCAGACGACAGGCTTGCCCTTAACTCCCTGCTGACGTTGCAACTGGTGTCACTATGGCTGGTGTCTCTCTGGATACTGTTGTCGAGTTCCACCATGTTGAGCAGTTTGTCTCTCACCAGGTGGACCATAAGTTTAGAAGCGTAGCTCACCAGGTGACTTAGTTGGCTGACGTAGATGTTCTCCCTCCGGCTGGCACTTCATCCTCCAAGGTTGACAATCTCTGCTCATGGTAGGCTGTTGAAAAGAGAGATGGGACAGCTCTGACAAGGAGCGGTTAGTTTCAAAGGTATCAGCCAACCTGGCTGCCTCCAATGCAGTGGTTAAGTCATGATCCTGCAGAAAGACTCGAACTTCTGGTCCCACAAACTCCAGCAGAATAAGCTGCACAAGATCATCGAAGGTAGCAACACCACTTGCTTTATACCAGCTGGTAAAAGCTTTAGTCTGCTGTTGCACAAAATCAACCATGGATTGGCCAGGCTGTCATCTGCCTAACTTAAAATTTTCCTATACTTAGCTGGGATACAAGTATATGCTCTCAAAGCTGTGGTCTTCACCACTTTATAATTGGAAAATTCAGTGTCATTTAACACCGATGCAAACAATGCTGTGTGAACCAACACACCAAACAATGCTGTGTGAACCAACGATGCCCAATTCTGTTCTGGCCACCTCAAGGCTCGAGCCTGATTTTCGAAAGCTTCGAAAAATTGTGCTGGTTCTGCCTCATTGAAACGGGGAACAAGCTGTACTGCTTTCTGCAAACTAAAGTCATTTACAACTTGCAAAAACTGCCTTCTTTCTTTTTCCCTATCAAACTCTTCTTTTGCAAATGCTCTCTGTTCCCTAGTCTGCTCAAGATTGATTTTCGCCAATTCAAGTGCCAACGCCGCTGATTCGCCTCCAGACAACCCTGCTGCACGAGACTGACGATTTTGCTCCATTGATATATCATCTTCCTCCTGCATGAACATAGGAGTTTTATTCCTAGCTCCCGCAGAGGGAGGAGTCTGATGTGCCATCTCTTCTTCCTGAAGTTTGTCGGTGATCAGTGAACGCAGTTGCGCAGCTGTGAGAGTGCGTTCGTAATCAATGCCAAAGGAACGAGCAATTTGCCAACAACGCTGTAGAGACAATTTAGGCAAGTTAAACAAGGTATATGCCGACACCAGACGTCTGACTCGTCTAGGTGGCATACCCAAATGTATAAGTTATTTGCTATGCACAGTATGATTGCAGAATACCCATATGCTTACAAGGTGGATATGCAGTAGCAAAGCTCACTGCAAAATCTTCACACCGAACAAGCTAGTAGCGAGCTGTTGAACGATCATTCAATAGCAAGGCTGACCATAGCAAAGCAATTGACACGCAAAGTTTGTAAAGCATTGGCAAAGCTAATGCAATGCCAGACAGCAAGCTACACAATGTTCCTGCTTCCAGATTCACCCTAGGCTCATCCCATTCTCTAAGTCCAGCTCCAGCTCTCGGACAGGCTACCCATATTACAACCCAGGAGTCCCAAAGGCCTGTTATCATGGGTGTAAATGGAGCAAAATAAACACAGCAGAAAAACTTTTGACTTATATTATCCTTCACCAATTTAGAACAGAAGTATGTACACTATATACACTATGTACAATAATAGGTATTAGTGCACTCCACGGTAAGCAAGGCAGAATAGAAGCCACTAGAAAGCAGACCATGCTTCAGCCAAGGGCAGACAGGAGAGTGGTACCCACATAACCTCCGCGATTGCCAAAACCATCTTCTCATTGGCTGGAACCTGGGTACTGGTTGAACGACGAGGCCCCATCGCCAACCCTTAGTCCCCTGGTTCGCTGGTTGGAGGAGATAGCCTGTAAATGAGGGTGTGTACATGCACCGAATAAAGGTTATGTACTCTTTGCATGCCACATAGATACATTGTTGTGGTCTCTGAAGGCGAGATCCTCTGACATTATCACTCCCAGGTCCTTCACATTACTTTTCCGCTCTATTGTATGGTTAGAATTTGTGGTATACCTTGACACATTTTAATTTCTTTAAGTTTTCCATATCTGAGTAGTTGAAATTTCTCCTCATTGAACTTCATAATGCTTTGAGTTGCCCATCTGAAGATTTGGTTAATGTCCGCTTGGAGTCTCGCGGTGTCTTCGATGGAGGTCACTGCCATGGTGATCCGGGTGTCATCCACAAAGGAAGACATGAAGCTATGGCTTACATCTCTGTCTATGTCAGAAAAGAGGATGAGTAATAGAATGGGAGCGAGTACTGTTTACCTGGAGACCTGGAGAGAGTTCCGGGGGTCAACGCCCCCGCGGCCCGGTCTGTGACCAGGCCTTGTGGAACAGAGTATTTTACCGTGGCTGCCTGGGACTTTACTCTGTTTACTATTACTCTTTGTGTTCTATTTGTCAGGAAGTTATAGATCCATCTACCAACTTTTCCCGTTATTCCTTTATCTCACATTTTGTGTTCTATTACACCATGGTCACACTTGTCAAATGCTTTTGCAGAGTCTGCGTATACTACATTTGCATTTTGTTTAACCTCAACTGCTGGTGGTAACGTCATCATTGCTTATGATAACCTCATCACATCACTGCTTACCTGGAGAGAGTTTACCTGGAGAGAGTTTCGGGGGTCAACGCCCCCGCGGCCCGGTCTGTGACCAGGCCTCCTGGTGGATCAGCGCCTGATCAACAAGGCTGTTGCTGCTGGCTGCACGCAAACCAACGTACGAGCCACAGCCCGGCTGATCAAGAACTGACTTTAGGTGCTTGTCCAGTGCCAGCTTGAAGACTGCCAGGGGTCTGTTGGTAATCCCCCTTATGTGTGCTGGGAGGCAGTTGAACAGTCTCGGGCCCCTGACACTTATTGTATGGTCTCTTAACGTGCTAGTGACACCCCTGCTTTTCATTGGGGGGATGGTGCATCGTCTGCCAAGTCTTTTGCTTTCGTAGTGAGTGATTTTCGTGTGCAAGTTCGGCACTAGTCCCTCTAGGATTTTCCAGGTGTATATAATCATGTATCTCTCCCTCCTGCGTTCCAGGGAATACAGGTTTAGAAACCTCAAGCGCTCCCAGTAATTGAGGTGTTTTATCTCCGTTATGCGCGCCGTGAAAGTTCTCTGTACATTTTCTAGGTCGGCAATTTCACCTGCCTTGAAAGGTGCTGTTAGAGTGCAGCAATATTCCAGCCTAGATAGAACAAGTGACCTGAAGAGTGTCATCATGGGCTTGGCCTCCCTAGTTTTGAAGGTTCTCATTATCCATCCTGTCATTTTTCTAGCAGATGCGATTGATACAATGTTATGGTCCTTGAAGGTGAGATCCTCCGACATAATCACTCCCAGGTCTTTGACGTTGGTGTTTCGCTCTATTTTGTGGCCAGAATTTGTTTTGTACTCTGATGAAGATTTAATTTCCTCATGTTTACCATATCTGAGTAATTGAAATTTCTCATCGTTGAACTTCATATTGTTTTCTGCAGCCCACTGAAAGATTTGGTTGATGTCTGCCTGGAGCTTTGCAGTGTCTGCAATGGAAGACACTGTCATGCTGGTGACAACCTCATCACATCACTGCTGATGCTAACCTCATCACATCACTGCTGATGCTAACCTCATCACATCACTGCTGGGGCTAACCTCATCACATCCCTGCTGGTGCTAACATCATCACATCGCTGCTTTTGATAACTTCATCACATCCCTGCTGGTGCCAACCTCATCACATCACTGCTTTTGATAACCTCATCACATCACTGCTTGTGCTAACCTCCTCACATCAATGCTGGTACTAACCTCATCACATCACTGCTTTTGATAACCTCATCACATTACTGTTGGTGCTCACCTCATCACATCACTAGTGGTGATAACCTCATCACATCACTGCTGGTGATAACCTCATCACATTAATCTTTGGAATAACCTCATCACATCACTGCTGGTGCTAACCTCATAACATCATTCTTGGTGATAACCTATCACATCACTGCTGTTGATAATCTCATCACATCACTGCTGGTCCTAGCCTCTTAACATCATTGATAGTGATAACCTCATCACATCACTGCTGGTGATAACCTCATCACATCACTGCTGGTGATAACCTCATCACATCACTGTTGGTGATAACCTCATCACATCACTGTTGGTGATAACCTCATCACATCACTGTTGGTGATAACCTCATCACATCACTGCTGGTGATAACCTCATCACATCACTGCTGGTGATAACCTCATCACATCACTGCTGGTGATAACCTCATCACATCACTGCTGGTGATAACCTCATCACATCACTGCTGGTGATAACCTCATCACATCACTGTTGGTGATAACCTCATCACATCACTGTTGGTGATAACCTCATCACATCACTGTTGGTGATAACCTCATCGCATCACTGTTGGTGATAACCTCATCACATCACTGCTGGTGATAACCTCATCACATCACTGTTGGTGATAACCTCATCACATCACTGTTGGTGATAACCTCATCGCATCACTGTTGGTGATAACCTCATCGCATCACTGTTGGTGATAACCTCATCACATCACTGCTGGTGATAACCTCATCACATCACTGTTGGTGATAACCTCATTACATCACTGTTGGTGATAACCTCATCACATCACTGTTGGTGATAACCTCATCACATCACTGTTGGTGATAACCTCATCACATCACTGTTGGTGATAACCTCATCACATCACTGTTGGTGATAACCTCATTACATCACTGTTGGTGATAACCTCATCACATCACTGTTGGTGATAACCTCATTACATCACTGTTGGTGATAACCTCATTACATCACTGTTGGTGATAACCTCATCACATCACTGTTGGTGATAACCTCATTACATCACTGTTGGTGATAACCTCATCACATCACTGTTGGTGATAACCTCATCACATCACTGTTGGTGATAACCTCATTACATCACTGTTGGTGATAACCTCATCACATCACTGTTGGTGATAACCTCATCACATCACTGTTGGTGATAACCTCATCACATCACTGCTGGTGATAACCTCATCACATCACTGCTGGTGCCACCTTGCAACGGTTTTATATCACTGCTAGCCACACTTGACACACATCACTGCTAGCCACACCTGATACACATTACTGCTAGCTACACCTGACAAACATCACTGCTAGCAACACGTGACACACATCACTGCTAGCAACACGTGACACACATCACTGCTAACAACACCTGACACACATCACTGCTAGCCACACTTGTCATTTATCACTGCTAACCACACCTGATTCTCATCAGTGCTTGCCACATCTGACACATAACTGCTACCCACACCTGCCTAGCATTACTGCTCGCCACACCTGACACTCATTAGTGTTAGCAACCCCCGATACACATCAGTACTAGCCACATCTGTCACTCATCACTGTTAGCCACACATCACTGTAAACCACACCAGGCACATCACTGCTTCCCTCACCTTCCACCCATCACTGCTAGCCACACCTGACACACATCACTGCTAGCCACACCTGTCACATAGCTGCTAGCTACATACCTGCCACACATCACTTTTAGTCACACCTAACACATCTCTGCTAGTCACATCTGACACATACATCCCTGCTAGCCACACCTGACACACACATCACTGCTAGCCACACCTGACACACACATCACTGCTAGCCACACTTGCCACACATCACTTTTAGCCACACCTGACACATCACTGCTAGCCACACCTGCCACACGTCACTGCTAGTCACATGTGACACATAACTGCTAGCCACACTTGCCACACATCACTTTTAGCCACACTTGACAAATCAATGCTAGAAATACGTGACACACATACTTGCTAGCCACACCTGACACACATCAGTAATAGCCACTCCCGACATATTTCACTACTAGCCACACCGGACACATTTCGCTACTAGCCTCACTTGATGCGCATCACTGATATCCACACCTGACACACATCACTGCTATCCACACCAGCCACATACCACAGCTAGCCACACCTGACATATCACTACTAGCCACACCTGACCCTCATCAGCACTAGCAACACCTGACACATCAATATCAGTCACACCTAGCATGTATTACTACTAGCCACACCTGACACACATCACTGATAGCCACAACTGAAACAGCATTGCCAGTCATGTTTTCGAAAGGTTTGCGTTGTTCTTGGTAGCCGGGAGTAATGATAGGGCCTTGGAGGTTTCTTTATTTGCGAGATACTGGATACACAGGCAGAGTGTTTGTGCCCATGGCCCGGAGGCGCCATACCCAGCGAGGGAGAGAGGAGTAGGCCTTGTTGACTCTAGGATGCCTGTGTGAAAAGTGAGAGAGAGGCAGGGTGATGCCATTACAATTGGCATGCCCACCAGGCTTGACCTCTGTAGGAAGCTATGAGAACTAGGCATGTAGGCTTACTGGTTACATTTCGCTCGGCTACCTACCAGATGGTCGTCCTTGACCATGACTGGCAGTAAAAAAAAATTGGTCTCTCTCACAGAAACAGGGTACAGAACGCAGAATAAACACACACACACACACACACACACACACACACACACACACACACACACACACACACACACACACACACATATATATATATATATATATATATATATATATATATATATATATATATATATATATATATATATACATGCAAGGAATTCGCAAGAGCAGGCGAAACATACAAAAACACTGACCTCTGGCTGAAGGACACTCGAACCTACGAACCTTGGAACAAGATACGCAGTGCTATACCAGTCTCACCACACTGGACCAATACAATGGCGTCCAGCTTGCGCTATACGTTTTGATCCAAGGGAGCCAGCTTTCAGGGAGAAGGCTTACAGCTTTTCATCTCATCCCTTGCATACATCAGCCTTACTAGAGATTTTAACAATGCAAGGAATTCGCAAGAGCAGGCGAAATATGCACAAACACTGATCTCTGGCTGAAGGAGACTCGAACCTACGAACCTTGGAACAAGGTACGCAGTGCTATACCAATTTCACCACACTGGACCAATACCTTGGCGTCCAGTAAGGCTGATGCATGCAGGGGATGAGATGAAAAGCTGTAAGCCTTCTCCCTGAAAGCTGGCTGCCTTGGATCAAAACGTCTAGCTCAAGCTGGACGCCAAGGTATTGGTCCAGTGTGGTGAGATTGATATAGCACTGCGTATCTTGTTCCAAGGTTCATAGGTTCGAGTCTCCTTCAGGCAGAGATCAGTGTTTATATATATACATGTGGACATGGAAAAAAACTTCCAACAGGGAGGGAAGAAAAAAAAGGGGGGTGTGCTAAACATCATGGTCTAAGGCAGTGATCGTCGATGGGCATCAGTACATGCTTTCCTGCATCTTAACAGATACTGCAACACACAGGAGACATCGTTTCGGCTGAGCTGTGATGTAACAGGGTACAGTGTCTGACAGGAAGCAGAGAGTGTCCATGAATGGGGTTAAATCCGAGTGGGGATCTGTAACAAGTGGCGTTCCACAGGGATCAGTCTTGGGCCCGTTGTTGTTTATAATATATATATCAATGATCTTGATGAGGGAATTACTAGTGATATGAGCAAATTCGCCGATGACACAAAGATAGGTAGGATAATTGATTCAAACGTAGATGTTATGGAACTTCAGGAGGATTTAAACAAACTCTATTGTTGGTCAGAAAAGTGGCAGATGCAGTTCAATGTAGATAAATGCAAGGTTCTGAAGCTTGGGAGTGCCCATAACCCTAGTACTTATAAGTTAAATGATGTAGAACTTAGCCATACAGATTGCGAAGGGGACTTGGGGGTTATGGTGAGCAGCAACCTTAAACCAAGACAGCAATGCCTAAGCGTACGTAATAAGGCAAATAGATTACTGGGATTTATATCAAGAAGTGTAAGCAACAGAAGTCCAGAGGTCATACTGCAGCTTTATACATCATTAATAAGGCCTCACCTAGATTATGCAGCTCAATTCTGGTCTCCATATTACAGAATGGACATAAATTCGTTAGAAAACATTCAGCGTAGGATGACTAAATTAATACATAGCATTAGAAATCTTCCTTATGAAGAAAGATTGAAGACTCTTAAGTTACATTCACTTGTTAGACGAAGAATGAGAGGAGACCTGATCGAAGTGTATAAGTGGAAGATAGGTATTAATAAAGGGGATATTAATAAGTTCTTGAGGATGTCTCTCCAAGAGAGAACCCACAGTAATGGATTTAAATTAGATAAGTTTAGATTTAGAAAGGACATAGGAAAGTATTGGTTTGGAAATAGGGTAGTTGATGAGTGGAACAGTCTACCTAGTTGGGTTATTGAGGCTGGGACTTTGGGTAGTTTCAAATTTAGGTTGGATAAGTACATGAGTGGGAGGGGTTGGATTTGAGTGGGACTTTCACATCAGAGCTTATTTCTTGGGTGGCATTGAAAATTGGGTTGGGCAAATGTTTTGTTAGTGGGATGAATTGTAAAGGACCTGCCTAGTATGGGCCAACAGGCCTGCTGCAGTGTTCCTTCTTTCTTATGTTCTTATGTTCTTATGTCTCCTCTGGAATGGTGAAGCAGTCATTGTAGTAGTCATTGCAGAGTTCACTCAACCTGGGGCAAAAGCTGCTGGTGCCCTCGAGTGAGGCGTCGTCAGTACTCGGTAACTGGGCAGGACTTCTGGCAAGCGACATTTCTCATCTGGTACTGTCGCTGGGGCTGTCACTTCCGGCGAGCGTGGAGTGAGTCGTGGCAGAGACGACTCAGCAAAACATCTGGAAGTCATAGCATCATACACCGTACTGAAGTGAGTGGGTTGGCAGTCAAAGTGGCATCATCTTTTTGCCGGCTGCTCACTGAAGCTGTGACATGAGGGTGACACTGTGCCTGCTGCCAGGGTCTAGCTGTTGCTTGACGAGTGTCATTCTCTCGGCAGTTGGAGTTATAGCAGAGATTAGTCTAAGCATCCCCAGACTGGTTCTCTACATATAACTGCACTCTGAAGGTCAGGAGGTGAAGTGAAACAAATCTTAATGGGAATCGTAGCAGGTACGATTCTGCAGGACATCACGAGCGGTGAACAATAAGAGCTCAGACACTTGTAACTGATGCCTGAACTGACTAATGTCAGCTGTCAACGTGCGAGTCACACTGGGTGACAAGTAACACGAGGTGCTACACAGTGGTCTGAGCACAGACCATTCATCAGGACACACGGAAAACTTGCACACACCCACACTGCACATATGGTACAACAGGGCTTACTGGCAAATGACACTTTTCTGTGCAAAAGTCGACACTAAGCTATACACGAACATGTGAGAACACTGACTGACAGGAATTAATCAACACATGACACATATCTTCTCTCAATCTTCTCGCATTAATGATGCAAAATGTTTACTGTGAAACTAGAATACGCAATGTGACATCATGTGATGCCAGGCATGATATCGTGAGGTGATGTCATGGGGTGATATCGCAAGGTGACGCCAGTGGCATGATGATGTCAAAAGACGTTGTGATATGACATGGGTGACATTGCAGGGTGACGTCAGCAGCATGGTGACGTCAGCAGACATCGTGAGATGATGTCGTGAGGGACATCATCGGGGTGACATCGCAAGGTGACGTCAGGCACATCGTGAATGACGTTGTGACATTGGGCAGCATCGTGGGTGATGTCGCAGGGTGACATCCTGGAGTGACGTCATGAGGGATGTCCTGGAGTGACATCACAAGGTGACATCAGGCACATCGTGGGTGACATCGTGAAGTCGGGCAGCATTGTGGGTGATGTCATAGTAGTGATGTGGGCAGTATGCTTGAGCTTGAGGCTTGGGATGTCTGGCTTGGTAACCCATGTGGCTTTGTCCACACTCCACATGGCTTGCTCCATGTGGCTTCGTCCACACGTGGCTTTGTGATCCACGTGGCTTCGAATGACCTCGGGCACTCGGATACAGAGCTCTGGCAAAGAATTCACTGGGAAATTCACAGAAAACACAGCAGAGAGGGAGTGAGTAGTGGTGAGTGGTGTATGGTGTGGTGGCATAGAGTAGGGCGAGCATGTGTGAGTGGGCGAGGCAAGGAATGGCCACTTCCTCCTCTCCCACCAACAAACAATGAGAAAAAATTTAGCAAATTTCTACTGGATCCTCCTTGTACCTGTGTCTGGATGCTGAGACTTGCAGACACAGCATCAGGATAACTAGTTGAGAGATGGATGCTTCTTGTGTAGGGTGATGAAGTATGACAACTTCATTCCTCTTCCTTCCCTCCTTGGGCAACTCAACTGCTGCAACTACAGCTGCCACCAATGTTTTTGAAAGGTTGTTTGCATAGTTCTTGGTAGTGCGTAGTGTGAGGGAAAAGTTCAATAGATAGGAGTAGCGAGGGAATATATAGTAACAATAGTTTCATTGCCGGCTACTTGTTAAGGTAGGGTAAGTCAAGCTCCCGCTATTCCTGCCTTTTTTTTCCCCCTCCCCGAAAGCAATAGTTTCATTGCTGGCTACTTGTTAAGGTAGGGTAAGTCCAGCTCCCGCTATTCCCGCCTTTTCTCCCCCACCCCTAAAGTGATAGTTTGATTGCCGGCTGCATGTTAACATAGGGTCAGTCTAGCTCCCACTATCCCTTCCCCTCCCTCTTCCCCCCCCGAAAGGTGACGTGTGGGGCTCTGGTCAAACAGTAAATCACTCAACTCACAGCTCCCAACACTACTGTAAGTACATGCCTGCCTTGTATTCTAGTGGATTTATTGGTTGAAAGCTTCACTTTGGACCAATAATAAACTTAGTTTTTTCAGCCTTGCTCTATGTTGACTGTTGTAATAATCACCACGTCTTTTAGGTATTGTACTTATCATGGAGAGTGATTATTTAAGCAGTGGGTAACCTGTCTATCTTTTCAGCTTGGATGACAGAGAGGGTCACCTGTCAATCAACGAGGAAAACTGATGGAGACGGACTAACGTCCTGGAGACGTCCCATATTGGATTTAATTACCTGTGCACCTGTATGAAATTGCAGGACATAACCCCACATCATTGCAGCGGTAAAGAACCTGCTTTCCTGTCATTGGGATAGAATACTCACGGCGATACTTTGTGAAGAACTAGCCGGTGGTGGTCACCAACACCTGCGACCCCCCCCCCACATCAGCAACGGCTAAGATTTCAACAACACGAAGTGTCACCAACACCAGACACCCCAATATATATATTAGCGTTAAGTTCAAATGTTATTTTATTCATTTCATTTTTCATTTTTCTTTCAAATAGGATATACCTGTCATGTTTTATTGTTTTATGTTTGCTTTAATAAATAATAAAGTGTTTATCTTTGTTAATTATTATTTCGTTTTCTATTCATTAATTTTCCTGAGGAGGAGCCAGCTTTGGTAATACTGTCTGAAGTTATTACAGAGCTGAGTAAGCCTTCACAAGTGGCGACCTTGCCAGGATCAACTCTACTGAATCAAGATTCAACTCCATCTCGAATCTACAATTGGAACTTCAACGCCGCATACCACAGACGGTTACCACCAGCCATGAGTAATCATTCTCTATGGTAGGATTACGGTACAGGTATTTGAAAGATTGGTGATTGTTATAGTCTCAATTTATTGTAAGTCAAGTCAGGCAGGATATAATAGTTAATTCTGCCACCTTTCTTGTGAGCTTGAAACACTTTGGAGGATTAGACTCTAGGGACCCGAGATTTTCCAGTGACAATTTGTTTCATTGAGCTCTTTATTATATCAAGGGAACTGTCATAGGTCACTCTTGAATTGTTGGTGAGAAGATTGGATGGTCAAGTGACCCCATTCTACTTACTGTTTGCTCGGAGCCGGCAGAGAACCCTTCGTTTTCATTAATACATATTGTTTAATTGAAGCAGGGATCGAACCCTCTGGTTTATTTACAGTTTGAGCGAAGCAGGAATTGAACCCTCCATTTTCTTTAATACCCGTTTCATTTCCACTGATACTTTAAGTTATTCTTGCAAGTATGGATGAATACCAGTTTTGGATGAATGCTGGAAGTAAGTTAGGAATAACAGGGAAAAATTTAGAATCTTTCATTAGTGCTAAGATCCGGGAAAGACTTGAAAGAGAGAGAAGTGAGAGAGAAGAAAGACAGTTAGAAAGGGAAAGAGAAGAATAAAAGGAGAGAGAGAGAGTCGAAAGAGAAGAGAAAAAGGAGAGAGAGAGAATTGAGAGAGAAAGACAGTTAGAAAGAGATAGAGAAGACAAAAAGGAGCGTGATAGACTTGATCGTGAGGAGAGAGCTAGAGTACGTTAGGAACAAGCTAAGATACATGAGGAACAAGTTAAATTAAGGGAACTTGAGGAAAGAGCAAAGGACAGAGAATATGAGTTAAGGGAGAGAGAAAAGGATCGCGAACTCGAACAAACTCGCCTTGAATTAGAGAATAAGAAGTTAACTTTCTCACAACAGCAATTAGATGAAGGAGTAATGGAACAACGTGCAGCTAGTGCACATATTCCAACACCTAATTTACCTCCCTTCACAGAGGGGGAAGACATAACTTCATACATTATCAGGTTTGAAAATACCGCTACCCTCTGTGAATGGCCTGCTGACACCTGGGCTACCAGGTTAGGAATGTTATTTTCTGGTACAGCTTTGAATATCTATGCAACTTTGTCGCACGATATCATATGTAATTATAACCTACTGAAGAAGGCAATCCTTAAAGCATATCAAAAAACCACTAATTCTTACAGGAAAGATTTCAGTTATGCCACCTTACAGCCTGGCCAGAACTTTCAGCAGTTACAGGTAACACTCTTTCGTTTGTTCGACTTTTGGATAGAGAGTTCAGGAATTGATCACAGTTATGAATCTCTTCGAGACTTTATGGTTGCTGACCAGTTCCTGACAGCTCTTCCTCACCAGATACGAACATTCATTAGAGAACATAACCTGATTAAAGCTGAGGAAGTTGCTGAGGCTGCTGACCTGTATGCTGAGGCTCACAATTCCTATGAAAACCTAAAGGGATCGAACCCTAAGGACAAGGGTTCATCAGACCTTAAGAAATCAAAGCCTCTAGTGGAAAGTAAAATGACTTCTTTTATTCCTGCTTGTCATTTGTGTGATGTTAAGGGACATAAACGTCCAGATTGTCCTTCTAAGAAGGTCCAAAAAGTTGGAAGATGTTTTAAAGACTGTAATGACCAAGCACCCTTCTGTTCAGGAACAGTTAATGGACTTAATGTATCTACCATTTTATGAGACACTGGATGCACATGTATAGTAATTTCTGATAAGCTGTTCCCTAATCTTAAAGAAACTCATTCCTCTGCTATACTTTCAGACTACTTGGGCCGTACAGACACTTTTCGTACCATCCGTTGTTACATTAGGTCTAAATGGTTCACAGGTTGGTCTGAAGCCGTACTAGCTCCCATCACTTCTTGCTCCGTACTAATAGGTAATGTAAAAGGTGCCATTCTTCCTTCTGAGGTTGACCTTTCATTGCCAAAGATGGACATAAGTGTTTCAGATCCTGTAAAGTCAGAGAAGCCCCTCGAAAGCTCAGATGAGACAATGTCTCGTGAGATTCATGTGGGATTAAAAACCAGTGATGCTACTCTCGAAAGCGAGGTAGTAGGATCACCGGTTCACTTGTTACATGAAAGTGAAGATATCACCTCCGATACCATAAATGTCTTGACTAGGGCTCAGACTAAAGCCCAGGCTTCTCCTTCTGTCCATCCTTTGATTTTCCCTGACTTCAAGCCTTTAGATATATCAAAGGACTCTTTTGTCAATTTACAACATAATTGCCCTTCTCTTCAGAATTGCCATAATGCCGCTAAACAAAATCAAGTTATCCAAAGGAAAAACTTTTCACATAAATTTGAATGTATAAAAGGTATCTTGTACAAGTCGGTACTCAAATTAAATTCAGATGAGACAGACTATTCCATCTTAGTTGTTCCAAGTCAATGCAGAGAGACTGTTCTTAAAATGGCTCATGACCTGCCAGTGGCCAGACATTTCTCGCATCGTAAAACCTTAAATAAAATTAGGGAAACCTATTTTTGGCCAAAAATGTCCTCAGATGTCACTACCTATTGTAGATCGTGTAAAGTTCGCCAACTGTCATCCTCCCGAGGTACCAGGCGAGTACCTATGGTCAAAATGCCTATCTTTATGGTACCGTTTGAAAGAGTAGCTTTTCACATCGTTGGTCCTTTATCTCCACTTTCATCTGGGGGACATAGATATATATTAACATTAGTTGATTATGCTTCGAGTTTCCCTGAAGCCATTCCCTTAAAGACCATAATTACTACAGAGGTGGCTGAAGCCCTTTTGTCCATCTTCTCCAGAGTGGGCATCCCTAGAGAAATTTTGTCTGACCGTGGGACACAATTCACATCTGACTTAATGCAACATCTCTACCAACTTCTAGGAGTGAAGCCTCTCTTCACAACATCCTATCATCCCAGCTGTAATGGGAGGATTGAGTGCCAGCATTCGATTCTCAAGTCCATTTTAAGGAAACTTTGCTCCCTTAAACCTAAGGAGTGGCATCGTTACCTACCCTGTGCTTTGTTTGCCATGAGGGAAGTTCCCAGTGACTCTTTGGGGTTTTCACCTTTTGAATTTCTCTATGGTAGACAGGCCAGAGGTCCACTGTCCATCCTTCATGACTTATGGACTAATGAGAAGGTAAATGCTGAGGTTCAGTCTTCTTATCAGTTTCTCCTTGACCTTAGATCCAAACTTGAGGAGACCTCTGACATAGTTTCGAAAAACTTAAGTTTGTCAATGGACCAATACAAAACCTATTTTGATTCCAAAAGTCAGAGGAGAAGTTTTAAAGTAGGGGATGAAGTTCTTGTACTTTTGACTATCAAGTCAAATAAATTATTAGTAGCATGGAAAGGTCCATATAAAGTATTAAAAATTTGTGGGAAAGTTGACTACCTCATAGAAGTCAAGGGGAAACCTAAGCTTTATCATATCAACATCCTTAAGAAATATTACCGAAGAAATTCGGTTAACTGCCTTAATAACTTTGACTTAGTTTTTCCACACGAATTTGATACCACAACTGAAGAATATAAGGTGTGCGTAATTGACACCTCTAACTTAGACTATGATGAAGAACTACATGACTTGGTGACTCTTGACCACTCGGGCGCAACCAACATTAATATTAATGAATCTTTGGATGACCATAAGAGACATGAACTACTTCAATGTGTGAGTAACTTTTCAGACGTCTTTACTGATATTCCAGGTGTTACCTCCACGGTAGTCCATAAGATTGACTTAGTGACGGACAGTCCTATCAAACGAAAATTATACCCAGTTCCAGTTCACCTTAGGGATGCATTTGACCGAGAGGTAGACAAATTATTAAAACTAAAGATCATTGAACCTTCAGTATCTTCATATTGTTCACCAGTAGTCATGGTTAAGAAGGAGGATAATTCATATAGACTTGCTATTGACTTCAGAGGCCTTAATGCTATAACTCGGTGGGATGCTGAGCCTATGCCCTTAATAGATAGCGATCTACACAAATTTTATGACTCTTCATTCTTTTCAGAGATTGATATTGCGCAGGCATATCATCAAGTAATGTTAGATCCTTCTTCTAAGCAGTACACCGCTTTTCCTACACACCAAGGACTGATGCAATATAGAACTATGCCCTTCGGTTTGGTAACTGCCTGTGCTACCTACGTGAGACTGATGAGAAAGGTCTTGGGTAATATGCCAAATGTTTCAGTTTATTTTGATAACATTTACGTAATGACATCTACGTGGGGCAAACATATCCAAACATTAACATCAGTTTTGCGTAGGTTACGCTCACATGGCCTCACTGCCAAGCCGAAGAAATGCTTCCTTGGGTTTAACAAGATTAGATATCTTGGACTGATACTTTCTAATAACTCTCTGCAGCCTCTCCCCAGTAAGATCAAAGCTTTATTAGAATTTAAATTCCCCAAAACCAAGAAGCTCATGCGTAGCTTTCTTGGTTCTGTAAATTTTTATGCACGGTTTATCCCGAACCTTACTGATCTTACAGGCATCTTATCCAACTTCCTTAAAAAGTCTGTGAAGGAACCTCTTGAACTTTCCGACGTAGCTCGGGAAAAGTTTAAAGAGATTGAAAGCATCTTTTCGAAAGACCCTATACTTAAGATTCCAGATATTAATAAAACATTTTGTTTGAGAACTGATGCCTCCAATACTGGCTTAGGTGCGGTGTTACTACAATACCATGATGGTACTCCCTTCCCTGTATGCTTCCTAAGCCGGAAACCCCTTCCCGCAGAAACGAGATACTCCACCATAGAAAAGGAATGTTTAGCCCTTGTGTGGGGTATCTCCAAACTTAAATTTTATTTGCTGGGAAAACAATTCATTTTAGAAACGGACCACAAACCTTTGATATACCTAGAAACTTTTAAGGGAACCAACAGTCGCCTCTAGAGGTGGACATTGGCACTCCAGGCTTTTAAGTTCCATATTGTGTATATCAATGGTTCATCCAATTATTTCTCTGACTGGTTAAGTCGTGACAGTCAGTAGAAGATTTCTTGCCTTACGTGACTTCCACATGTTAGAACCTTTTCCTCGCCTATTCTTCTTATACTCCTTGACTATAAGTCTTGGTATGGGGGAGTGTGAGGGAAAAGTTCAATAGATAGGAGTAGTGAGGGAATATATAGTAACAATAGTTTCTTTGCCAGCTACTTGTTAAGGTAGGGTAAGTCAAGCTCCCGCTATTCCCGCCTTTTTTTTCCCCCTCCCAAAAGCAATAGTTTCATTGCTGGCTACTTGTTAAGGTAGGGTAAGTACAGCTCCCGCTATTCCCGCCTTTTCTCCCCCACCCCTAGAGTGATAGTTTGATTGTCGGCTGCATGTTAATGTAGGGTCAGTCTAGCTCCCACTATCCCTTCCCCTCCCTCTTCCCCCCCCCCCCGAAAGGTGACGTGTGGGGCTCTGGTCAAACCGTAAATCACTCAACTCACAGCTCCCAACACAACTGTAAGTACATGCCTGCCTTGTATTCTAGTGGATTTATTGGTTGAATGCTTCACTTTGGACCAATAATAAACTTAGTCTTTTCAGCCTTGCTCTAAGTTGACTGTTGTAATAATCACCACATCTTTTAGGTATTGTACTTATCATGGAGAGTGATTATTTAAGCAGTGGGTAACCTGTCTATCTTTTCAGCTTGAATGACAGAGAGGGTCACCTGTCAATCAACGAGGAAAACTGATGGGGATGGACTAACGTCCTGGAGACGTCCCGTATTGGATTTAATTACCTGTGCACATGTATGGAATTGCAGGACGTAACCCCACATCATTGCAGTGGTAAAGAACCTGCTTTCCTGTCATCGGGATAGAATACTCACGGCGATACTCTGTGAAGAACTAGCCGGTGGGTTGTAACCAACACCTGCGATATCGCCCCCATCATCAGCAACTGCTACGATTTCAACAACACTCAGTGTCACCAACACCAGACACCCCAATATATGTATTAGTGTTGAGTTCAAATGTTATTTTATTCATTTCATTTTTCATTTTTCTTTTAAATAGGATATACCTGTCATATTTTATTGTTTTATGTTTGCTTTAATAAATAATAAAGTGTTTATCTTTGTTAATTATTATTTCGTTTTCTATTCATTAATTTTCCTGAGGAGGAGCCAGCTTTGGTAATACTGTCTGAAGTTATTACAGAGCTGAGTAAGCCTTCACGGGAGTAATGATAAGGCTTCGGAGGCTTCTTACTTTATTTGCTAGATAGTGGATACACAGGCAGTGTGTTTGTGCCAATGGCTCGGAGGGGCCATGCTCAGTGAGGGAGAGAGGAGTAGGCCTTGTTGACTCTATGATTCCTTGGCACAAAGTGAGAGAGAGAGGCAGGGTGATACCGTTTCAAGTGGCATGCCCACCAGGTTTGCCCTCTGGGGGAAGCTATGGGAACTAGGCATGTAGGCTTACTGGCTACAGTCACACTGCTGGCCTTGCACTGCTGGCCTTGCACTGCTGGCCTTGCACTGCTGGTCTTGCACTGCTGGCCTTGCTACTGGCAAGACACAGTCGCTCCTCAAGAAGTATCCCTTCGATCCCCGTTGGGGAGGGGAACCTATAACCATTGTATCATCGTCTGCTTACTCCTTCACAATGTCAGCAAATCGTGTAAAGATTAAACCCAATAGTGTAGAAAAAAACGACTCTACTAAACTCGCCTTTGCTGCCGCTTTAAGGACCTGCCTGCAGGTTAAATTTACAGCCATTCTCTCGACAAAAGACTCATTCATCGTCGTCTGTACAGACGATTATGAAGCCTCGAAACTAATGGCCGACACCTCTACAAAAACTCTCAGAGATCGACAGTTCACCATCACCCTTTCACCTTCTCTGCTGGTGAAACGTTCCATTTTCGTTAAACGGCTGGACAAACTTATCACCTTTCTATCGAATGAAGATTTCAAAACCTCAATCGAGGAACAAAATACTTGGGCATCGATTTAACACATCACTCGAATCCCAAACGCCTCTGCCATGATCAAGATATGGCCACTAGAGCACTGTCGGATGGTCTAGCAATCTCCTACTATCATATCCACCCAACCCATATAGAGCCAGAACGTTTCACCCACATCTTACCATGCTGGACTTGCTACTCCTACCACCACTCAACACCTGACTGTCCCATGAAAGGGAAAAAATACTGCACCAACTGTTGTAAAGATGGGCATAATTTCAAGGAATGTTCCACTACCAGTCCTACCTGCCTCAACTGCAAGGGTACTCACCACACACTTGCAGCTAAATGCCCTCTATGTAAAGAAGTCCTGTCCAAGAAAATTATTTAAGGAAACCAAGAAGAAGAACAACAAATCGCCATCATATGCCAACATTGCCAAAATTCAATCTGATACCACCAAAAATCCTTCAAGCTACAAAACAATCATCTCCACCCTGCCAAGCACTCTCTGCTCTTCCTGATGCTGCCCCATCCAAGGTGCTTTACTGCATGATGTATGCCCACCTTGCCAATGCTGCTAACCCTGGCTCTTTCAACACAACAATTAATGAACTGTTTCACTTTAACAACATGCCAAGCTTCAACTTCCCAGACATACCACCATCACAAGACTTCCTCAAGCTTATACCTGACATCGTGAATTTCACTTCAACCTCAGGTCCCACTCACATCTCCACTCCAGAACCAACGCCACCGTCTACTGTCACCTCTCACCACCCACCTCCACCTGCCCAACAAGCCACAACCGACCCATGCTCCCAGCCTCCACTCAACATACAGATGACGACACGGAACAAGAATACTATGAACAACCCTCTGACGAGGACGAAGAAGTCATCGAAGAAGTAACCAAGGAAGAAAACGAAGACAACCATTACCTAAGTCAAACCTTTAGTCGATCTCTAACCTTCTGCACCACCTCCAACCTCCCAACCGAAATGAGTGTAGGTGATTTGCTCCACTTACTGAAGGAAGGAGCCGTCATATACACTTGCAAACATCCTCACCAAATCCCTTTTGAAAACGTGCTGTCCTTCCTCGTGACGAACCTGAATTGCTCCAACCTCACAATGCACCAATTTCACATGACCAAGAAAGACTTTAAACGGCTCAAGTGCAGCGCTGTCATCAACGAAGTGTAGCCAAACTCTCAATACACCAACTACAATACAAGACCTGAGCATCCCGACACCTGACACCTGATGCCCAGCCAACCAGCTCTTCACCTCAGTCTGAGGCAAGCCAGCCAGGGAGCACTGTCTGCAGTCTGCTCTCTCCTCTATGCCCTCCACATGCTCTCTCTACATCGCCTCATAATACTACGCAGCTGGGTTTAGCCCTGGCACTTTACCTCACCACTCTAGACCTTCCTCTCATCGACTATTCTTCGTCTGTCCACACTTCCCCAAACACCCACTTGTGAGTCTTACCTGAGAGTATTCAGTCAGTCAAGTCACACCTGCCACGTCACTGCTAGCCACATCTGCCACACGTCACTGCCAGCCACACCTGACACATCACTGCTAGCCACACCTGCCACACATCACTGCTACTCAGACCTGTCACATAATCAATAGCTACATATCTGCCACACCACTGTTAGTCACACCTGACACTTCATTGCTAGCTACGCCTGCCCATATCACTGCTAGTCACATCCGACACACATCACTGCTAGCCACACTTGCCACACATCACTTCTAGCCACACCTGACACATCACTGCTATCCACACTTGACTCATATCACTGCTAGCAACATCTAACACACACATCACTATTAGCCACACCTGCCACACATTACTGCTAGTCATATCTGACATACACATCACTTCTAGCCACCCCTGACACAACACTGCTAGATGCACTTGCCACACATCACTTCTAGCCACACCTGCCACACATCACTTCTAGTCACATCTGATGCACACACCACCACCAGACGAAGACGTGTGTTTTTAAGGAGTGATTAGCTGCTAGCAGTAACCAGTGGTAGTGACAACGTCAATGAACAACCCTACAAGTGATAAACAAAGTTATTAGTCAAAAAAAAGTCGAGAGGATGCCTGCCTGATATCATTCAACGAAACTTCAAAGTGCCAATTCGTTAGGGGCCTAGTGGGCACCTGTTCCCACACAGTTACAAATCTACAAAGTTAAAGCGAGTATGAGAGTGGGTGTTCAAGAACTATGAGAGGTTGGTTAGCAAATGAAATGTGGGGTAACATACAGTGAGAGTGAGAAAGATAATAAGTGAAGGGAAAAAAGAAAAAAATAAATAACTAGGGAAGGTGGCAGGAGTAGGCCTTCTTGAAGTGGTGATGTCATAACAGCTTGTGTGCCATTATAAATATAAAGTGTAGTTCACCGAATGTAAAGTGTATTCTACCATAAGTGAAAAGTGAAAACACTTGAGGAATGCGGGTTACATCACGGGTGAAGGATTTTCAAAATAGTGTTACAAGGCCTACATGTTGATAAAATAGACACATGTGCAACTCTTGGGTATCTTTATTGAGGAAACGTTTCGCCACACAGTGGCTTCATCAGTCCATACAAAGGAGAATCTTGAAGAACAGGAGGAGAATGAGGTAATCAGTCCCTCAACCTTGAGTCGATGTGGTCAGTCCATCAATCTTGAGGGATGATTACCTCATTCTCCTCCTGTTCTTC
>NW_027196978.1:0-5000 GCF_038502225.1 Cherax quadricarinatus | reverse complement strand
AGGGAGCAAAGGGCCGGTCAGACCCACAAGGGGGTCAAGGCAATGACAAGAAGCACACTGGGAACAAATGAGAGGTCGGGAGACGTTGAAGGAGCTATGATATATGCAAGGACTCTACCAGACTCCTGCAGGGGCCAGGAACAGCTGAGCAGGAAAGACAGACCAATGAGCAAAGGGGCCTCAGTTAGGGGAGGGATTGAAGAAAGGAAACACTCCAAGGAAAGGAACTAAAACACCTCAGAGGTCGCAATGGGAGACACAGTGGGAGGATGCAAGGGAGAGATCAGTTTTTGTCTATAGGCTCCAGGAAACCGATTGGGAAATCTATGAGGAAAGTAAACAGGAGGAGATAAAAGTGATTGAAGGTATCATGAGGACAATAGGCGAGGGCAGCATGACCCAGGTGGCAAATTTTTGGAGAATTGGGTGGTTCGTAAGGAGAGGAAGCGGCCTCTCAAAGTAATTTTCAAGGCAGAATCAACTCAAACCATGATCCTGCAGGAGAAAGCACAGCTGAGAGACAAACCGGAATTCCAGAGTGTATACCTGGACTAAGACAGAACGTAAGAGGAAAGAAGGATACTGAAAGAGAGTGCAAAAACGAAAGGAGGAGTGGGAGGAAGAGACAAAGAGAAGCAGAATAACCCAGACACAGGGAAAAGGGCAAACACACCCCCCAGAAACACCCAAAGAAGGACTCCAACCATGGCAACCCTAAGACAACTAAACAATCTAAGCCAACAATCACACACTGATCCCTCTGTTCCCACCCCCCACACCACAAACCCCAACCCTACAGCAACCCCCTATGGGAACTCTACCTCCACCACATCCCCCCATAGGCCCCTGCCAAGGCTCCTGCTCTCTCCACCCCAATATCCTCCCAGAACCACAGTTTTGGAACAGAAGTTGGAGGTTTGGTAGAAGAATGCGGATGGCATAATGAACAAATTTGGGGAGTGGCATGAAAGAATCAATGAGAAGTCCCCAGACATCATAGCAGTCACAGAAACGAAACTCACTGAGACAATAATAGATGCAATCTTCCCACAAGGATATCAGATCCTGAGGAAAGACAGAACGAGCAGAGGGGGAGGAGGGGTTGCACTGCTCGTAAAACACCAATGGAAATTTGAGGAAATGGAGGAAGAGAATACATAGTAGATACACTTCAGTCTGGGGAGCACAAGGTAGTCATTGCAGTGATGTATAATCCACCACAGAACTGCAGGAGGCCAAGAGAGGAATATGAAGAGAGTAACAGAGCAATGGTGGACACACTGGCTAAGGTGGCAAGAAGAACTCACTTGAGCAGAGCAAAGTTACTGGTTATGGGTGATTCCAATCACAGTGAGATCAATTGGGAAAACCTGGAGCCACACGGAGGTCCCAAAACATGGAGAGCCAAGATGATGGATGTGGTACTGGAAAACCACATGCATCAACATGTTAAGGATACTACCAGAGAGAGAGGGGAGGATGAACCAGCAAGACTGGACCTTGTGTTAACCCTGAGCAGTTCAGACATTGAGAATATCACATCTGAGAGACCCCTAGGAGCTAGTGACCACGTGGTTATGTGCTTTGAATACATAGTAGAGCTACAAGTGGAGAGAGTAACAGTAGCTGGACAAGAAAAGCTAGACTATAAATGAGGGGACTACATAGGTTTGAGGAACTTCCTGCAAGAGGCTCAGTGGGACAGAGAACTGGTAGGGAAGTCGGTAAATGAAATGATGGAATTTGTAACAACAAAATGTAAGGAGGCAGAAGAAAGGTTTGTTCCCAAGAGCAACAGAAATAATGGGAAGACCAGAACGAGCCCCTGGTTTACCCAACGGTGTAAGGAGGTAAAACCTAAGTGCAACAGAGCATGGAAAAAGTGCAGAAGGCAAAGAACACAAGAAAATTAGGAGATCAGTCGAAGAGCCAGGAACGAGTATGCACAGGTAGGGAGGGAGGTTACCTGGAGGTTACCTGGAGGTTATTCCGGGGATCAACGCCCCCGCGGCCCGGTCCATGACCAGGCCTCCCGATGGATCAGGGCCTGATCAACTAGGCTGTTACTGCTGGCCGCACGCAGTCCGACGTACGAGCCACAGCCCGGCTGATCCGGCACTGACTTTAGGTATCTGTCCAGCTCTCTCTTGAAGGCAGCCAGGGGTTTATTGGCAATTCCCCTAATGCTTGATGGGAGGCTGTTGAACAGTTTTGGGCCCCAGACACTTATGGTGTTTTCTCTTAGTGTACCAATGGCGCCCCTACTTTTTATTGGCGGCATTTTGCATCGCCTGCCCAGTCTTTTACTTTCGTAGGGAGTGATTTCTGTGTGCAGATTTGGGACCATTCCTTCCAAGATTTTCCAAGTGTAGATTATGATATATCTCTCCCTCCTGCGTTCCAACGAGTACAAGTCAAGTGCTTCCAAGCGTTCCCAGTAGTTAAGGTGCTTGACAGAATTTATACGTGCAGTAAAGGATCTCTGTACACTCTCTAGATCTGCGATTTCACCTGCTTTGAATGGAGATGTTAATGTACAGCAGTATTCCAGCCTAGAGAGAACAAGTGATTTGAAAAGGATCATCATGGGCTTGGCATCTCTCGTTTTGAAAGTTCTCATTATCCATCCTATCATTTTCTTTGCACGTGCGATCGTGGCACTGTTGTGATCCTTGAAAGTGAGATCCTCAGACATTACTACTCCCAGGTCCCTTACATTATTTTTCCGCTCTATTGTATGGCCGGAGTCAGTAGTATACTCTGTTCTAGTTATTATCTCCTCCAGTTTTCCATAACGGAGTAGTTGGAATTTGTCCTCATTGAACATCATATTGTTTACCGTTGCCCACTGGAAAACTTTGTTTATATCTTCTTGGAGGTTAACCGCGTCCTCAGCAGATGACAGCCTCATGCAGATCCTAGTATCATCCGCAAAGGATGATACGGTGCTGTGGTGTATATCTCTGTTTATGTCTGATATGAGGATAAGGAATAAGATGGGGGCGAGTACTGTGCCTTGTGGAACAGAGCTCTTCACTATGGCAGCCTCCGATTTAACTCTGTTGACCACTACTCTTTGTGTTCGATTTGTTAGGAAGTTGAAGATCCATCTCCCCACTGTTGCTGGGAGGCCCAGCAACATAGCATTGAAAGTCAAGTCAGACCCGAAACTGCTGTACAGCCACATCAGGAGGAAGACAACAAAGACCTTGTGATAAGGCTGAGGAAAGAAGGTGGGGAACTCACAAGTAACGATCACGAGGTATGAGAGGAGCTGAACATGAGATTTAAGGAAGTATTTACTGTAGAGACAGGAATGACTCCGAGAAGGCAGCACAGAGGGTACCACCAACAGGGAACGTACCAACAGGTGCTGGATGGCATACAAACAATGGAGGAGGAGGTGCAGAAGCTGCTAAGTGACCTTGATACCTCAAAGGCGAGGGGTTCGGACATCTCCCCATGGGTCCTTAGAGAGGGAGCAGGGCTGCTGTGCATGCCAGTAACCACAATCTTCAATACATCCCTTGAAACTGGGCAACTACGTGAGGTATGGAAGATGGCAAATATAGTGTCTCTGACATGTATAGTATGCAAAGTCATGGAGAAGATTATCAGGAGAAGAGTGGTGGAGCACCTGGAACGAAACACGATT
This sequence comes from Cherax quadricarinatus, assembly GCF_038502225.1. Classification (NCBI taxonomy): domain Eukaryota; kingdom Metazoa; phylum Arthropoda; class Malacostraca; order Decapoda; family Parastacidae; genus Cherax; species Cherax quadricarinatus. The sequence continues at coordinate 1,345 of NW_027196978.1, read as the reverse complement.
ATAAACAACAACCAGCAAGGATTCATGAGAGGCAAATCTTGTGTCATAAACCTTCTGGAGTTTTATGACAAGGTAACAGAAGTAAGAAACGGGAGAGAGGGGTGGGTTGATTGCATTTTCCTGGACTGCAGGAAGGCCTTCGACGCAGTTCCTCACAGGAGATTAGTGCATAAGCTGGAGGATCAGGCATGTATAACAAGAAGGGCACTGCAATGGAGCAGACAGAGTATAGGCTAGGTGGACAAAGGCTGCAAACCTCACTCAAGGAGAAAGATTGTGGAACACCGAGCACATCGCCTGAATCACACATCAACCAGATAACGGCTGCAGCATATGGGTGACTGGCAAACCTGAGAATAGCGTTCCGATACCTTAGTAAGGAATCGTTCAAGACACTGTACACTGTGTATGTCAGGCCCATACTGGAGTATGCAGCACCAGTTTGGAACCCACACCTGGTCAGGCACGTCAAGAAATTAGAGAAAGTACAAAGGTTTGCAACGAGGCTAGTTCTGGAGCTCAGGGAAATGTCCTATCAAGAAAGGTTGAGGGAAATCGGACTGACGACACTGGAGGACAGGAGGGTCAGGGGAGACATGATAACAACATGCAAAATAATGCGTGGAATAGACAAGTTGGACAGATACAGGATGTTCCAGAGTTGTAACACAGAAACAATGGGTCACAATTGGAAGTTGAAGACTTAGATGAGTCACAGGGATGTTAGGAAGTACTTCTTCAGTCACAGAGTCGTCAGGAAGTGGAATAGCCTAGTAAGTGGTGTAGTGGAGGCAGGAACCATACATAGCTTTAAGACGAGGTATGACAAAGGTCAGGAAGCAGAGAGAGAGAGGACCTCGTAGCGATCAGTGAAGAGACTGGGCCAGGAGCTGAGTCTCGACCCCTGCAACCACTATTAGGTGAGTACATCCCTGCTAGCCACACCTGACACATCACTGCTATCCACACCTGACACATCACTGCTATCCACACCTGGCACATCACTATTAGCCACACCTGGCAAAACAGAAACCAGAGAGAGTGTACCATATTCAACCAGCAGGTGGGTAAGTCTGCCAAATGCTTATTGCAAGTGAACCAAATTCTTCAGCTTTGGCAGCCTTGCCTGTGATTGATTAATGAACCAAGGAACTGATTTAATGACAGGTGCCCTATTGATCGTTAAACCCTTAGCACCCGGTTCACTGGTTGGGAGGCATCCTATATGGATGTGTGACATAAGCAGCCGAATAAATTGTAACATAGTCTTTGCATTCCACACCCCCACCCCAAAAGGGCTCTAATAGCCAGGACTAGGCCCCCACTTCCATGGGTAGCATGCTGT
>NW_027196977.1:0-72415 GCF_038502225.1 Cherax quadricarinatus | reverse complement strand
AAACCTGTGTGCAGAGAACACAACAAGCCTGTGTGCAGAGAACACCACAAACCTGTGTTGCAGAGGACACCACAATCCTGTGTGCAGAGAACACCACAAACCTGTGTTGCAGAGAAAACCACAAGCCTGTGTGCAGAGAAGACCACAAACCTGTGTTGCAGAGAACACCACAAACCTTTGTGCAGAGAACACCACAAGCCTGTGTGCAGAGAACACCACAAACCTGTGTGCACAGAACACCACAAACCTGTGTGCAGAGAATACCACAAACGTGTGTTGCAGAGTACACCACAAACCTGTGTGCAGAGAACACCACAAACCTGTGTTGCAGAGAACACCACAAACCTGTGTGCAGAGAACACCACAAACCTGTGTTGCAGGGATCTCCACAAAACTGTGTGCAGAGCACACCACAAACCTGTGTGTAGAGAACACCAGAAACCTGTGTGCAGAGAACACAAACCTGTGTGCAGAGAACACAAACCTGTGTGCAGAGAACACAAACCTGTGTGTAGAGAACACCAGAAACCTGTGTGCAGAGAACACAACAAACCTGTGTGCAGAGAACGTAACAAACCTGTGTGCAGAGAACGCCATAATCCTGTGTGCAGAGAACGCCACAAACCTGTGTTGCAGAGAACACCACAAACCTGTGTGCAGAGAACACCACAAACCTGTGTGCAGAGAACGCCACAAACCTGTGTGCAGAGAACACAACAAACCTGTGTGCAGAGCACACCACAAACCTGTGTGCAGAGAACACCACAAACCTGTGTGCAGAGAACACCACAAACCTGTGTTGCAGAGAACACAACAAACCTGTGTTGCAGAGAACACAACAAACCTGTGCTGCAGAGAATACAACAAACCTGTGTTGCAGAGAACACAACAAACCTGTGTGCAGAGAACACAACAAACCTGTGTGCAGAGAACACCACAAACCTGTGTGCAGAGAACGCCACAAACCTGTGTGCAGAGAACACAACAAACCTGTGTGCAGAGAACACAACAAACCTGTGTTGCAGAGAACACAAACCTGTGTGCAGAGAACACAACAAACCTGTGTTGCAGAGAACACAAACCTGTGTGCAGAGAACACAACAAACCTGTGTTGCAGAGAACACAACAAACCTGTGTGCAGAGAACACAACAAACCATGTGTGCAGAGAACACAACAAACCTGTGTTGCAGAGAACACAACAAACCTGTGTGCAGAGAACACAACAAACCTGTGTTGCAGAGAACACCACACACCTGTGTTGCAGAGAACACAACAAACCTGTGTGCAGAGAACACAACAAACCTGTGTGCAGAGAACACAACAAACCTGTGTGCAGAGAACACAACAAACCTGTGTGCAGAGAACACAACAAACCTGTGTGCAGAGAACACAACAAACCTGTGTGCAGAGAACACAAACCTGTGTGCAGAGAACACAACAAACCTGTGTGCAGAGAACACAACAAACCTGTGTGCAGAGAACACCACAAACCTGTGTGCAGAGAACACCACAAACCTGTGTGCAGAGAACACCACAAACCTGTGTGCAGAGAACACCACAAACCTGTGTGCAGAGAACACAAACCTGTGTGCAGAGAACACAACAAACCTGTGTGCAGAGAACACAACAAACCTGTGTGCAGAGAACACAAACCTGTGTGCAGAGAACACAACAAACCTGTGTGCAGAGAACACAACAAACCTGTGTTGCAGAGAACACCACAAACCTGTGTGCAGATAACACAAACCTGTGTGCAGAGAACACCACAAACCTGTGTGCAGAGAACACCACAAACCTGTGTGCAGAGAACACCACAAACCTGTGTGCAGAGAACACAACAAACCTGTGTGCAGAGAACACAACAAACCTGTGTACAGAGAACACAACAAACCTGTGTGAAGAGAACACAACAAACCTGTGTGCAGAGAACACCACAAACCTGTGTGCAGAGAACACCACAAACCTGTGTGCAGAGAACACAACAAACCTGTGTGCAGAGAACACAACAAACCTGTGTGCAGAGAACACAACAAACCTGTGTGCAGAGAACACAACAAACCTGTGTTGCAGAGAACACAACAAACCTGTGTGCAGAGAACACAACAAACCTGTGTTGCAGAGAACACAACAAACCTGTGTGCAGAGAACACAACAAACCTGTGTTGCAGAGAACACAACAAACCTGTGTTGCAGAGAACACAACAAACCTGTGTGCAGAGAACACAACAAACCTGTGTTGCAGAGAACACACAAACCTGTATTGCAGAGAACACAACAAACCTGTGTTGCAGAGAACACAACAAACCTGTGTTGCAGAGAACACAAACCTGTGTGCAGAGAACACAACAAACCTGTGTGCAGAGGACACAACAAACCTGTGTGCAGAGAACACAACAAACCTGTGTGCAGAGAACACAACAAACCTGTGTGCAGAGAACACAACAAACCTGTGTGCAGAGAACACAACAAACCTGTGTGCAGAGAACACCACAAACCTGTGTGCAGAGAACACCACAAACCTGTGTTGCAGAGAACACAACAAACCTGTGTTGCAGAGAACACAACAAACCTGTGTTGCAGAGAACACAACAAACCTGTGTGCAGAGAACACCACAAACCTGTGTGCAGAGAACACCACAAACCTGTGTGCAGAGAACACCACAAACCTGTGTGCAGAGAACACAACAAACCTGTGTGTGCAGAGAACACCACAAACCTGTGTGCAGAGAACACCACAAACCTGTGTGCAGAGAACACCACAAACCTGTGTTGCAGAGAACACAACAAACCTGTGTGCAGAGAACACAACAAACCTGTGTTGCAGAGAACACAACAAACCTGTGTGCAGAGAACACAACAAACCTGTGTGCAGAGAACACCACAAACCTGTGTTGCAGAGAACATAACAAACCTGTGTTGCAGAGAACACCACAAACCTGTGTTGCAGAGAACACCACACACCTGTGTGCAGAGAACACCACACACCTGTGTGCAGAGAACACCACACACCTGTGTGCAGAGAACACCACAAACCTGTGTTGCAGAGAACACAACAAACCTGTGTGCAGAGAACACAACAAACCTGTGTGCAGAGAACACAACAAACCTGTGTGCAGAGAACACAACAAACCTGTGTGCAGAGAACACAACAAACCTGTGTGCAGAGAACACAACAAACCTGTGTGCAGAGAACACAACAAACCTGTGTGCAGAGAACACAACAAACCTGTGTGCAGAGAACACAACAAACCTCTAAACCAAAAAGTTGTTAGTAATTAATTCAGTGTTGAACTTTAGTTTTATTTTCAATAATTAACATGTAATTGTCAGCAGAATTAATTTTTTATTTCAATATTCTCAGATTGTTGTTATTATGGTGTTTAGTCTGGCACGAACCTGGCACTCTTGTGGCACGAACCTGGCACTGTTGTGGCACGAACCTGGCACTCTTGTGACGGGAACCTGGCACTCTCGTGGCACGAACCTGGCACTCTTGTGGCACGAACCTGGCACTGTTGTGGCGGGAACCTGGAACTGTTGTGGCGGGAACCTGGCACTGTTGTGGCGGGAACCTGGCACTGTTGTGGCGGGAACCTGGCACTGTTGTGGCGGGAACCTGGCACTGTTGTGGCGGGAACCTGGCACTGTTGTGGCGGGAACCTGGCACTGTTGTGGCGGGAACCTGTCACTGTTGTGGCGGGAACCTGGCACTCTTGTGGCACGAACCTGGCACTCTTGTGGAACGAACCTGGCACTGTTGTGGCGGGAACCTGGCACTGTTGTGGCGGGAACCTGGCACTGTTATGGCGGGAACCTGGCACTGTTGTGGCGGGAACCTGGCACTGTTGTGGCGGGAACCTGGCACTGTTGTGGCGGGAACCTGGCACTGTTGTGTCGGGAACCTGGCACTCTTGTGGCACGAACCTGGCATTGTTGTGGCGGGAACCTGGCACTCTTTTGGCACGAACCTGGCACTCTTGTGGCACGAACCTGGCACTGTTGTGGCGGGAACCTGGCACTGTTGTGGCGGGAACCTGGCACTGTTGTGGCGGGAACCTGGCACTGTTGTGGCGGGAACCTGGCACTGTTGTGGCGGGAACCTGGCACTGTTGTGGCGGGAACCTGGCACTTTTGTGGCGGGAACCTGGTACTGTTGTGGCGGGAACCTTGCACTGTTGTGCCGGGAACATGACACTGTTGTGTCGGGAACACGGCACTGTTGTGGCGGGAACCTGGCACTGTTGTGGCGGGAACCTGGTACTGTTGTGGCTGAAACCTGCCGCTGTTGTGGCGGGAACCTGGCACTGTTGTGGCATGAACCTGGCACTGTTGTGGCAGGAACCTGGCACTCTTGTGGCACGAACCTGGCACTGTTGTGGTGGGAACCTGGTACTGTTGTGGCGGGAACCTGGCTCTGTTGTGTCGGGAACCTGGCACTGTTGTGGCGGGAACCTGGCACTGTTGTGGCGGGAACCTGGCACTGTTGTGGCGGGAACCTGGCACTCTTGTGGCACGAACCTGGCACTGTTGTGGAACGAACCTGGCACTGTTGTGGCGGGAACCTGGCACTGTTGTGGCGGGAACCAGGCACTGTTGTGGCGGGAACCTGGCACTCTTGTGGCACGAACCTGGCATTGTTGTGGCGGGAACCTGGCACTCTTTTGGCACGAACCTGGCACTCTTGTGGCACGAACCTGGCACTGTTGTGGCGGGAACCTGGCACTGTTGTGGCGGGAACCTGGCACTGTTTTATCGGGAACTCGGCACTGTTGTGGCGGGAACCTGGCACTATTTTGGCGGAAACCTGGCACTGTTGTGGCGGGAACCTGGCACTGTTGTAGCGGGAACCTGGCACTGTTGTGGCTGGAACCTGGCACCGTTGTGGCGGGAACCTGGCACTGTTTTGTCGTAAACACGGCACTGTTGTGGCGGGAACCTGGCACTGTTGTGGCGGGAACCTGGTACTGTTGTGGCTGAAACCTGCCGCTGTTGTGGCGGGAACCTGGCACTGTTGTGGCATGAACCTGGCACTGTTGTGGCAGGAACCTGGCACTCTTGTGGCACGAACCTGGGACTGTTGTGGTGGGAACCTGGTTCTGTTGTGGCGGGAACCTGGCACTGTTGTGTCGGGAACCTGGCACTGTTGTGGCGGGAACCTGGGACTGTTGTGGCGGGAACTTGGCACTGTTGTGGCGGGAACCTGGCACTGTTGTGGCGGGAACCTGGCACTCTTGTGGAACGAACCTGGCACTGTTGTGGCGGGAACCTGGCACTGTTGTGGCGGGAACCTGGCACTGTTGTGGCGGGAACCTGGCACTGTTGTGGCGGGAACCTGGCACTGTTGTGGCGGGAACCAGGCACTGTTGTGTCGGGAACCTGGCACTCTTGTGGCACGAACCTGGCATTGTTGTGGCGGGAACCTGGCACTCTTTTGGCACGAACCTGGCACTCTTGTGGCACGAACCTGGCACTGTTGTGGCGGGAACCTAGCACTGTTGTGGCGGGAACCTGGCACTGTTGTGGCGGGAACCTGGCACTGTTGTGGCGGGAACCTGGCACTGTTGTGGCGTGAACCTGGCACTTTTGTGGCGGGAACCTGGTACTGTTGTGGCGGGAACCTGGCACTGTTGTGGCGGGAACCTGGCACTGTTGTGTCGGGAACACGGCACTGTTGTGGCGGGAACCTGGCACTGTTGTGGCGGGAACCTGGTACTGTTGTGGCTGAAACCTGCCGCTGTTGTGGCGGGAACCTGGCACTGTTGTGGCATGAACCTGGCACTGTTGTGGCAGGAACCTGGCACTCTTGTGGCACGAACCTGGCACTGTTGTGGTGGGAACCTGGTTCTGTTGTGGCGGGAACCTGGCAGTGTTGTGACGGAAACCTGGCGCTGTTGTGGCCGAGAACCTGGCACTGTTGTGGGCGGGAACCTGGCACTGTTGTGGCCGGGAACCTGGCACTGTTACGGCCGGGAACCTGACTCTGTTGTGGCGGGGAACCTGGCACTGTTGTGGCCGGGAACCTGGCACTATTGTGGCCGGGAACCTGGCACTGTTGTGGCGGGAACCTGGCACTGTTTTATCGGGAACTCGGCACTGTTGTGGCGGGAACCTGGCACTATTTTGGCGGAAACCTGGCACTGTTGTGGCGGGAACCTATCACTGTTGTAGCGGGAACCTGGCACTGTTGTGGCTGGAACCTGGCACCGTTGTGGTGGGAACCTGGCACTGTTTTGACGGGAACCTGGCAGTGTTGTGACGGAAACCTGGCGCTGTTGTGGCCGAGAACCTGGCACTGTTGTGGGCGGGAACCTGGCACTGTTGTGGCCGGGAACCTGGCACTGTTACGGCCGGGAACCTGACTCTGTTGTGGCCGGGAACCTGGCACTATTTTGGCCGGGAACCTGGGAGAGAACAGCATGACTGTGGGAGTGATCTGGGTGAGTTCAGGACGGGTGTTGGAGAACTTTGAAAGAGTGCAGCATGGGTGTTATTGTGCTCTGGGAGAGTACAGATGGGTGTTGGAGTACTATGGGAGAGTTCAGGATGAGTATTGGTGTGCTCTGGGAGTGTGCAGGATTGGTGTTGGAGTGCTATGGGAGAGTAAAAGATGGGTGGTGGAGGGCTCTGGGAGAGAACAGGATGGGTGTTGGAGTGCTAAGGGAGAGTGCAGGATGGGTGTTGGAGATCTCTGGAACAGTGCAGGATGGGTGACGGTGTGCTCTGGGAGTGTGCCGGATGGGTGGTGGAGTACAGGATGCTTGTTGGAGTGCTGTGGGAGAGAACAGGATGCGTGTTTCAGTGTTCTGCTAGAGTACACGATATGTTTGGGATTGCTTTGGGAGAGTACAGGATGGGTGTGGGAGTGATCTGGGAGAGAACAGGATGGGTGATGGAGTGCTCCTAGAGAGTGCTAGAAGAGTGTTGGAGTGCTCTGGGAGAGTACAGGGTGGGTGTTTGGGTGCTTGTGGAGAGTACAGGATGGATAATGGGGTACTCAGGAGTACAAGATTGGTGTTGGAGTACTAAGGGTGAGTGCAGGACGGGGGATGGAGTGGCCTGGTAGAGTACTGGATGGGTGTTGGAGTGCCTTGGGAGAGTACAGGATAGGTGCTGGAGTTCTCTTGGTGGGTACAGGATGGGTGTTGGAGTTTTCTACGAGACTACACTATGGGTGTGGGAGTGCTTTGGGAGAGTATAGGATGGGTGTTGGATTGCTATGGGAGAGTATAGGATGGGTGTTGGAGTGTTATGGGAGAGTATAGGATGGGTGTTGGAGTGTTATGAGAGAGTATAAGATGGGTGTTGGATTGCTATGGGAGAGTATAGGATGGGTGTTGGAGTGCTATGGGAGAGTACAGGATTCGTGTTGGAGTGCTATTGGAGAGGACAGGATGGGTGTTGGAGTGTTATGGGAGAGTATAGGATTCGTGTTGGAGTGCTATTGGAGAGGACAGGATGGGTGTTGGAGTGGTCTGGAAGAGTACAGGATGGGTGTTGGAGTGTTATGGGAGAGTATAGGATGGGTGTTGGAGTTATCTGGCAGGGCACAGGATGGGTGTGGGAGTTATCTGGCAGGGCACAAGATGGGTGTTGGAATTATCTGGCAGGGCACAGAATGGGTGTGGGAGTTATCTGGCAGGGCACAAGATGGGTGTGGGAGTTATCTGGCAGGGCACAGGATGGGTGTGGGAGTTATCTGGCAGGGCACAGGATGGGTGTGGGAGTTATCTGGCAGGGCACAGGATGGGTGTTGGAGTTATCTGGCAGGGCACAGGATGGGTGTTGGAGTTATCTGGCAGGGCACAGGATGGGTGTTGGAGTTATCTGGCAGGGCTCAGGATGGGTGTTGGAGTTATCTGGCAGGGCACAGGATGGGTGTGGGAGTTATCTGGCAGGGCACAGGATGGGTGTTGGAGTTATCTGACAGGGTACAGGATGGCTGTTGGAGTTATCTGACAGGGCACAGGATGGCTGTTGGAGTTATCTGACAGGGCACAGGATGGGTGTTGGAGTTATCTGACAGGGCACAGGATGGGTGTTGGAGTTATCTGACAGGGCACAGGATGGGTGTTGGAGTTATCTGACAGGGTACAGGATGGCTGTTGGAGTTATCTGACAGGGCACAGGATGGGTGTTGGAGTTATCTGACAGGGCACAGGATGGCTGTTGGAGTTATCTGACAGGGCACAGGATGGGTGTTGGAGTTATCTGACAGGGCACAGGATGGCTGTTGGAGTTATCTGGCAGGGCACAGGATGGGTGTTGGAGTTATCTGACAGGGCACAGGATGGCTGTTGGAGTTATCTGACAGGGCACAGGATGGCTGTTGGAGTTATCTGACAGGGCACAGGATGGCTGTTGGAGTTATCTGACAGGGCACAGGATGGGTGTTGGAGTTATCTGGCAGGGCACAGGATGGCTGTTGGAGTTATCTGACAGGGCACAGGATGGGTGTTGGAGTTATCTGACAGGGCACAGGATGGGTGTGGGAGTTATCTGGCAGGGCACAGGATGGGTGTTGGAGTTATCTGGCAGGGCACAGGATGGGTGTTGGAGTTATCTGGCAGGGCACAGGATGGGTGTGGGAGTTATCTGGCAGGGCACAGGATGGGTGTGGGAGTTATCTGGCAGGGCACAGGATGGGTGTTGGAGTTATCTGGCAGGGCACAGGATGGGTGTGGGAGTTATCTGGCAGGGCACAGGATGGGTGTGGGAGTTATCTGGCAGGGCACAGGATGGGTGTTGGAGTTATCTGGCAGGGCACAGGATGGGTGTGGGAGTTATCTGGCAGGGCACAGGATGGGTGTGGGAGTTATCTGGCAGGGCACAGGATGGGTGTTGGAGTTATCTGGCAGGGCACAGGATGGGTGTTGGAGTTATCTGGCAGGGCACAGGATGGGTGTGGGAGTTATCTGGCAGGGCACAGGATGGGTGTTGGAGTTATCTGGCAGGGCACAGGATGGGTGTTGGAGTTATCTGGCAGGGCACAGGATGGGTGTTGGAGTTATCTGGCAGGGCACAGGATGGGTGTTGGAGTTATCTGGCAGGGCACAGGATGGGTGTTGGAGTTATCTGGCAGGGCACAGGATGGGTGTGGGAGTTATCTGGCAGGGCACAGGATGGGTGTTGGAGTTATCTGGCAGGGCACAGGATGGGTGTTGGAGTTATCTGGCAGGGCACAGGATGGGTGTGGGAGTTATCTGGCAGGGCACAGGATGGGTGTTGGAGTTATCTGACAGGGCACAGGATGGGTGTTGGAGTTATCTGGCAGGGCACAGGATGGGTGTGGGAGTTATCTGGCAGGGCACAGGATGGGTGTGGGAGTTATCTGGCAGGGCACAGGATGGGTGTTGGAGTTATCTGGCAGGGCACAGGATGGGTGTGGGAGTTATCTGGCAGGGCACAGGATGGGTGTGGGAGTTATCTGGCAGGGCACAGGATGGGTGTTGGAGTTATCTGGCAGGGCACAGGATGGCTGTTGGAGTTATCTGACAGGGCACAGGATGGGTGTTGGAGTTATCTGGCAGGGCACAGGATGGGTGTTGGAGTTATCTGGCAGGGCACAGGATGGGTGTTGGAGTTATCTGGCAGGGCACAGGATGGGTGTTGGAGTTATCTGGCAGGGCACAGGATGGGTGTGGGAGTTATCTGGCAGGGCACAGGATGGGTGTTGGAGTTATCTGGCAGGGCACAGGATGGGTGTTGGAGTTATCTGGCAGGGCACAGGATGGGTGTTGGAGTTATCTGGCAGGGCACAGGATGGGTGTTGGAGTTATCTGGCAGGGCACAGGATGGGTGTTGGAGTTATCTGGCAGGGCACAGGATGGGTGTTGGAGTTATCTGGCAGGGCACAGGATGGGTGTTGGAGTTATCTGGCAGGGCACAGGATGGGTGTTGGAGTTATCTGGCAGGGCACAGGATGGGTGTTGGAGTTATCTGGCAGGGCACAGGATGGGTGTTGGAGTTATCTGGCAGGGCACAGGATGGGTGTTGGAGTTATCTGGCAGGGCACAGGATGGGTGTTGGAGTTATCTGGCAGGGCACAGGATGGGTGTTGGAGTTATCTGGCAGGGCACAGGATGGGTGTGGGAGTTATCTGGCAGGGCACAGGATGGGTGTTGGAGTTATCTGGCAGGGCACAGGATGGGTGTTGGAGTTATCTGGCAGGGCACAGGATGGGTGTTGGAGTTATCTGGCAGGGCACAGGATGGGTGTTGGAGTTATCTGGCAGGGCACAGGATGGGTGTTGGAGTTATCTGGCAGGGCACAGGATGGGTGTTGGAGTTATCTGGCAGGGCACAGGATGGGTGTGGGAGTTATCTGGCAGGGCACAGGATGGGTGTTGGAGTTATCTGGCAGGGCACAGGATGGGTGTTGGAGTTATCTGGCAGGGCACAGGATGGGTGTTGGAGTTATCTGGCAGGGCACAGGATGGGTGTTGGAGTTATCTGGCAGGGCACAGGATGGGTGTTGGAGTTATCTGGCAGGGCACAGGATGGGTGTTGGAGTTATCTGGCAGGGCACAGGATGGGTGTGGGAGTTATCTGGCAGGGCACAGGATGGGTGTTGGAGTTATCTGGCAGGGCACAGGATGGGTGTTGGAGTTATCTGGCAGGGCACAGGATGGGTGTTGGAGTTATCTGGCAGGGCTCAGGATGGGTGTTGGAGTTATCTGGCAGGGCTCAGGATGGGTGTTGGAGTTATCTGGCAGGGCTCAGGATGGGTGTTGGAGTTATCTGGCAGGGCTCAGGATAGGTGTTGGAGTTATCTGGCAGGGCTCAGGATGGGTGTTGGAGTTATCTGGCAGGGCTCAGGATGGGTGTTGGAGTTATCTGGCAGGGCTCAGGATGGGTGTTGGAGTTATCTGGCAGCTCACAGGATGGGTGTTGGAGTTATCTGGCAGGGCACAGGATGGGTGTTGGAGTTATCTGGCAGGGCACAGGATGGGTGTGGGAGTTATCTGGCAGGGCGCAGGATGGGTGTTGGAGTTATCTGGCAGGGCACAGGATGGGTGTTGGAGTTATCTGGCAGGGCACAGGATGGGTGTTGGAGTTATCTGGCAGGGCACAGGATGGGTGTTGGAGTTATCTGGCAGGGCACAGGATGGGTGTTGGAGTTATCTGGCAGGGCACAGGATGGGTGTTGGAGTTATCTGGCAGGGCACAGGATGGGTGTTGGAGTTATCTGGCAGGGCACAGGATGGGTGTTGGAGTTATCTGGCAGGGCACAGGATGGGTGTTGGAGTTATCTGGCAGGGCACAGGATGGGTGTTGGAGTTATCTGGCAGGGCACAGGATGGGTGTTGGAGTTATCTGGCAGGGCACAGGATGGGTGTTGGAGTTATCTGGCAGGGCACAGGATGGGTGTTGGAGTTATCTGGCAGGGCACAGGATGGGTGTTGGAGTTATCTGGCAGGGCACAGGATGGGTGTTGGAGTTATCTGGCAGGGCACAGGATGGGTGTTGGAGTTATCTGGCAGGGCACAGGATGGGTGTTGGAGTTATCTGGCAGGGCACAGGATGGGTGTTGGAGTTATCTGGCAGGGCACAGGATGGGTGTTGGAGTTATCTGGCAGGGCACAGGATGGGTGTTGGAGTTATCTGGCAGGGCACAGGATGGGTGTTGGAGTTATCTGGCAGGGCACAGGATGGGTGTTGGAGTTATCTGGCAGGGCACAGGATGGGTGTTGGAGTTATCTGGCAGGGCACAGGATGGGTGTTGGAGTTATCTGGCAGGGCACAGGATGGGTGTTGGAGTTATCTGGCAGGGCACAGGATGGGTGTTGGAGTTATCTGGCAGGGCACAGGATGGGTGTTGGAGTTATCTGGCAGGGCACAGGATGGGTGTTGGAGTTATCTGGCAGGGCACAGGATGGGTGTTGGAGTTATCTGGCAGGGCACAGGATGGGTGTGGGAGTTATCTGGCAGGGCACAGGATGGGTGTTGGAGTTATCTGGCAGGGCACAGGATGGGTGTTGGAGTTATCTGGCAGGGCACAGGATGGGTGTTGGAGTTATCTGGCAGGGCACAGGATGGGTGTTGGAGTTATCTGGCAGGGCACAGGATGGGTGTTGGAGTTATCTGGCAGGGCACAGGATGGGTGTTGGAGTTATCTGGCAGGGCACAGGATGGGTGTTGGAGTTATCTGGCAGGGCACAGGATGGGTGTTGGAGTTATCTGGCAGGGCACAGGATGGGTGTTGGAGTTATCTGGCAGGGCACAGGATGGGTGTTGGAGTTATCTGGCAGGGCACAGGATGGGTGTTGGAGTTATCTGGCAGGGCACAGGATGGGTGTTGGAGTTATCTGGCAGGGCACAGGATGGGTGTTGGAGTTATCTGGCAGGGCACAGGATGGGTGTTGGAGTTATCTGGCAGGGCACAGGATGGGTGTTGGAGTTATCTGGCAGGGCACAGGATGGGTGTTGGAGTTATCTGGCAGGGCACAGGATGGGTGTTGGAGTTATCTGGCAGGGCACAGGATGGGTGTTGGAGTTATCTGGCAGGGCACAGGATGGGTGTTGGAGTTATCTGGCAGGGCACAGGATGGGTGTTGGAGTTATCTGGCAGGGCACAGGATGGGTGTTGGAGTTATCTGGCAGGGCACAGGATGGGTGTTGGAGTTATCTGGCAGGGCACAGGATGGGTGTTGGAGTTATCTGGCAGGGCACAGGATGGGTGTTGGAGTTATCTGGCAGGGCACAGGATGGGTGTTGGAGTTATCTGGCAGGGCACAGGATGGGTGTTGGAGTTATCTGGCAGGGCACAGGATGGGTGTTGGAGTTATCTGGCAGGGCTCAGGATGGGTGTTGGAGTTATCTGGCAGGGCACAGGATGGGTGTTGGAGTTATCTGGCAGGGCACAGGATGGGTGTTGGAGTTATCTGGCAGGGCACAGGATGGGTGTTGGAGTTATCTGGCAGGGCACAGGATGGGTGTTGGAGTTATCTGGCAGGGCACAGGATGGGTGTGGGAGTTATCTGGCAGGGTACAGGATGGGTGTTGGAGTTATCTGGCAGGGCACAGGATGGGTGTTGGAGTTATCTGGCAGGGCACAGGATGGGTGTTGGAGTTATCTGGCAGGGCACAGGATGGGTGTTGGAGTTATCTGGCAGGGCACAGGATGGGTGTTGGAGTTATCTGGCAGGGCACAGGATGGGTGTTGGAGTTATCTGGCAGGGCACAGGATGGGTGTTGGAGTTATCTGGCAGGGCACAGGATGGGTGTTGGAGTTATCTGGCAGGGCACAGGATGGGTGTTGGAGTTATCTGGCAGGGCACAGGATGGGTGTTGGAGTTATCTGGCAGGGCACAGGATGGGTGTTGGAGTTATCTGGCAGGGCACAGGATGGGTGTTGGAGTTATCTGGCAGGGCACAGGATGGGTGTTGGAGTTATCTGGCAGGGCACAGGACAGGATGGGTGTTGGAGTTATCTGGCAGGGTACAGGATGGGTGTTGGAGTTATCTGGCAGGGCACAGGATGGGTGTTGGAGTTATCTGGCAGGGTACAGGATGTGTTGTTATCTGGCAGGGCACAGGATGGGAGTTATCTGGCACAGGGGGTGTTGGAGTTATCTGGCACACAGGGTGGGTGTTGGAGTTATCTGGCAGGGCACAGGATGGGTGTGGGAGTTATCTGGCAGGGCACAGGATGGGTGTGGGAGTTATCTGGCAGGGCACATGATGGGTGTTGGAGTTATCTGGCAGGGCACAGGATGGGTGTGGGAGTTATCTGGCAGGGCACAGGATGGGTGTGGGAGTTATCTGGCAGGGCACAGGATGGGTGTTGGAGTTATCTGGCAGGGCACAGGATGGGTGTTGGAGTTATCTGGCAGGGCACAGGATGGGTGTGGGAGTTATCTGGCAGGGCACAGGATGGGTGTTGGAGTTATCTGGCAGGGCACAGGATGGGTGTTGGAGTTATCTGGCAGGGCACAGGATGGGTGTTGGAGTTATCTGGCAGGGCACAGGATGGGTGTGGGAGTGCTTTGGGGGAGTACATGATAGGTATTGGATTGCTCTATGAGAGTACAGGATGGGTGTTTGTGTGCTCTGGGAGAGTACCGAATGGGTGTTGGATTGCTCTGGGAGAGTACCGAATGGGTGTTGGTTTGCTCTGGGAGAGTACCGAATGGGTGTTGGATTGCTCTGGGAGAGTACAGGATGGGTGTGAGAGTACAGGATTGGGGATGGAGTGCTGTGGGAGAGTACAGGGTTGGGGATGGAGTGCTGTGGGAGAGTAAAGGATGGGCGTTGTAGTGATGTGGGAGCGTAGAAGATTGGTGTTGGAATGTTCTGTGAGAGTACATGATGGGTGTTGGAGTTCTCTGGGAGAGTACAGAATGGAGAATGGGGTGCTGTGGGAGAGTACAAGATGAGTGTTGTAGTGCTGTGGGAGCGTACAAGATGGGTGTTGGAATATTCTGGGAGAGTACAGGATGGGTGTGGGAGTGTTCATTGAGAGTACAGGATGGGTGTGGGAGTGTTCATTGAGAGTACAGGATGGGTGTGGGAGTGTTCATTGAGAGTACAGGATGGGTGTGGGAGTGTTCATTGAGAGTACAGGATGGGTGTGGGAGTGTTCATTGAGAGTACAGGATGGGTAACACAAAAAAGCACAATACCGTGACTGGAACGATACACAAATAACTCGCACATAAGCTTCTCTCTTTTATGTGAGGATTATTTGTGTATAGGATGGGTGTTGGATTGCTATGGGAGAGTAGATGATGAGTGGGGAAGTGCTCTGGGAGAGTATAGGATCTGTGTTGAAGTTGTCTGTGGAGTACAGGATGGGTGTTGAAGTGCACTGGAAGAGTACAAGATGGGTGATGGAATTCTCTGGGAGAGAACAGGATTGGTGTTGGGGTGCTAAGACAGAGAACATGATGGGTGATGGAGTGCTCTGGGAGAGTACAGGGTGAGTGTCGGAGTGGACAGGATGGGTGTTTTAGTGCTCTGTCTGAGTACATAATTGGTGATATAGTGTTCTGGGAGAGTACAATGTGGGTGTTGGAGTTCTTTGGGAGAGTACAGGATGAGAGTGAGTGTGCTCTGGTAGAGTACAAGTTGGGTACTGGAGTGTTCTTGTAGAGTACAGGATGGGTGTTTGAGTGCTCTGGAAGAGTAAAGATGGATGTTGGAGTGTTCTGAGAGAGTACAGGATAGGTGCTGAGGTGCCAATGGAGTGTACATGATGGGTGTTGGTGTGCTATGAGGTATTTCAGGGTGGGTGTGAGAGGGCTTTGAGAGAGTTGTGGATGACTGTTGGAGTGCTCTTTGAGTGTACAGGATGTGTGTTTGACTACTCTTGGAGAGTACATAATGGGTGATGGAGTGCTCTAGGAGAGTACAGCATGGGTGTTGGTGTGCTAGAGGAGAGTGCTGAATGTGTGTTGGAGTACTCTGGGAGAGAACAGTAGTGGTGTTCTAGTGCTCTGGGTGTATACAGGTTGGGTGTGACCGTTTAATGGTATAGGATGGGTGTTGGAATGGTGTCGAAGAGTACAGGTTATGTGTGGGAGTGCTATAGGGGAGTACAGGATGATTATGTGATTGGTATTGGAGAGCATAGGATGGGCGTCGTAGTGCTATGGGAGAGTACAAGATAAGTGTGGGATTGGAATTGGATAACACAGGATGGGCGTGTGTGCTCTATGGGAGAGTACAGGATATTTATTGTATTGGTATTGGAGATTACAGGAGGGGTGTGAGAGTGCTATGGGATAGTACAGGATGAGTGTGGGATGCTATGGAAGTGTATAGGATAGGTATGGAAGTGCTATGGGAGAGTAGAGGATGGGTGTGGGAGTGTCATGGGATAGTTGTTTTGTTCAAGTAGGGTTCCGGGTCGTAGCATGAGGGATGGACATAGTCGAATTAGGGATTTCTTAAAGGGTTGCAAGGGGGGAGGAATTTTGGGCATTGATTGGGAGAATGCATATGACGGTGTGAATAGGGAGTTCTTGGTAGCTAATTTAAGACGTCTGGGTTTGTAGAAGGATTGAGAAAGGTTGGGAGGGCAATGAAGATTTTTGGGGAGGCGTCTGGTATGAGAGTTAACAGAGCTAAATCGAAATTATTAGAGATAGGGGATAGGGTGGGGGGTAGAATGGGGTTGGAGTTGGGATGGGAAGTGACGGAACAGCTGAAAATTTGTGGAATTCTCTATATGACTGATGAGCAGGAGGCTCGACGCGTGAACTCAGAATTGGTGGGAGAGAAAGTTGTGCACAGGATTCGGAACCTAAGAGCGAGGGATGTTTCTTTAATGCAAAGGACAATAATAATAAATTCATTGGTATATAGTAAAGTGTGGAATGTTGCTGTGGTGTATCCTTTACGAGGACAGGAGATACAAGAGATACAGAGAAGGGTGCTCCGTTATGTTTGGGGTTTTGGAAGGGCATGGCTCAGTAAAGAGGTGGTCATGACGAATGTACGCAGAGGGGGAGTAGGACTTTTGGCGCTGGGGCCGAGAGTAAAGGCAATGTATGTTAAACAGAGGTTCGTACGGGAGGGGTGGGGGGTAAAAGGAGTGAGAGTGGGAAGAGTGATGGAAGATGTCCGACGTTGGTGGGGAGGATTAATGGAATGCGAGACTATGCTCACGTTATTGTTAGTCGTAGGAGAGGTAGACAAACTTAGGTTTGTAAGGTTGGTAGAGATGAGTAGAAAACCAGAAATCATGCAAGGGGTATCGGTATACCCCTTGTATGATTGGGGTAAGATTTGGTATGAGTTCCAGAAGCTAAGATTAATGCCGAGGGTACGGGAATTAGTTTATAGGTTTTTAATGGGAATTTTGGCTTCGAAGTCTGCTTTGTGTGTGATGGGATGGTAAGGGAAGCAAAATGCGAAAATTGTGAGGAACCAGAAACAGCATTTCATGCCGTTTACTTTTGTAAAGAGTTGGGGGAGGTACGGTTGTGGCTGGCAAGAGTTTTCAAGTTAATGGGAGGGGGCAACGTAGAGATTCTGCGAGCACTAACATTAGAGGTACGAGGGGTGTCTGAGGATGTAAGGACGGCAATTATGTACGTTGTGTCAGACTTCTTGTTTTTTTTTTTCCTGGAGATTGAGGGAAAAGGGGGGGGATTAGAATTAGGGCAATTGCGGCGGGAATATATGGTACAGTATATAGAAACAAACTCATTTATGGAAAACGGCGGGAAACATTGTTTCCGGAATCATACAGAAATATTACGGTAAAGAGACTCATTAATGTGCTCACTAACTAAGAAGGGACCGTTTTCCTTTTTTAGCGAAGATATGACTATATTGGAGGATACGTGAACGTGGTAATGTTGTTTGAGAGTTGTATGGTATGGATGGGTATGAAACACAGCAGTTTTATGCCTATCAATGCACGTCAAAGTATTATTACCGTTTGTCGTACATTGTACTGACAATTCAAGACAAAAACAAATGGCCATAAAAGTTTTTGTATTCTTGTGTTAATGTGTGTGTATGAGTATGTAGGTATATGTGTAGGTGTATACATATATATGTATATATGTAAATGTATATGTGTGTATCTTAACAACTTTTTAAGACAGCCTTTGTATCATGCGACACAATTATTATATACATATGTAGGTACTTGTGAGATCTTGTGTGCTAACTAGATCTCTTCAGTAATATGTACCATAAGCCGTGAGTGGCATTATTACAGTAAAGATTTTCAGTGTAACACAAGTTGAGTGACTGATCAAAGGTGAGTTTAAAGGAAGAAATTGTTTTTGTTAATAAGGGACATGTACGGAAGTTTATTTAAATGGATATTCTATGGTATTAGACGCGGTGGGTAGCCATGTTGGAGAATAATTATACTTTGTGCTTTTGACAGTCCAAGTATGTTACCTGGGCTTTTTGTTCATAAATATTGTAAAATATGTGATAAAACATATATAACATTTGGAGGGGCATTAGGTTCATGGCTTTTATAATTAGTATTGTAGGATATTAATACTATGTTCAGTATCTATATAGGGCATGTTATTTTTTAATTGTTTGTATATTATGTGAAATAAGTACTTACAAAAGTATGAGATAGACTAGGTCATTAACTTCCATGGTATTTGTCATGGTGCGGAAAAAAAAGGTTTAAGTTTTTTAACATCAGATCGGCGAGTTGTTTTTTTGATGGTAGGGAAAGTGAGTTAGTACACGACATAATTCAATGTTTTTTTCTTCATATCTGTATGTTGTAATAAGGAATGGATAGTTTTAGGGTTTTTAGCAACAGTTAGAATGTACAACTGGCCACAGGATGCCATGTGTGTCATGTCTTACAGTATGGAGACCCTTTTTGTTCGCAATAAAGTTTATATTTTAATTGTTATATTGTAATTTTGTTTTAATAAAAAAAATCACTAAAGTGATGAATAGAAGTGAGAGTTTTGAGCTATAACTCTCAGGTGTTTGTCAACAACAAGAACTGTTTAGTAAACATCGTCAAGTAACTCTCAGGTGTTTGTCAACAACAAGAACTGTTTAGTAAACATCGTCAAGTAACTCTCAGGTGTTTGTCAACAACAAGAACTATTTAGTAAACATCGTCAAGTAACTCTCAGGTGTTTGTCAACAACAAGAACTATTTAGTAAACATTGTCAAGTAACTCTCAGGTGTTTGTCAACAACAAGAACTATTTAGTAAACATCGTCAAGTAACTCTCAGGTGTTTGTCAACAACAAGAACTATTTAGTAAACATCGTCAAGTAACTCTCAGGTGTTTGTCAACAACAAGAACTATTTAGTAAACATCGTCAAGTAACTCTCAGGTGTTTGTCAACAACAAGAACTATTTAGTAAACATCGTCAAGTAACTCTCATGTGTTTGTCAACAACAAGAACTATTTAGTAAACATCGTCAAGTAACTCTCAGGTGTTTGTCAACAACAAGAACGATTTAGTAAACATCGTCAAGTAACTCTCAGGTGTTTGTCAACTACAAGAACTATTTAGTAAACATCGTCAAGTAACTCAGGTGTTTGTCAACAACAAGAACTATTTAGTAAACATCGTCAAGTAACTCTCAGGTGTTTGTCAACAACAAGAACTATTTAGTAAACATCGTCAAGTAACTCTCAGGTGTTTGTCAACAACAAGAACTATTTAGTAAACATTGTCAAGTAACTCTCAGGTGTTTGTCAACAACAAGAACTATTTAGTAAACATCGTCAAGTAACTCTCAGGTGTTTGTCAACAACAAGAACTATTTAGTAAACATCGTCAAGTAACTCTCAGGTGTTTGTCAACAACAAGAACTATTTAGTAAACATCGTCAAGTAACTCTCAGGTGTTTGTCAACAACAAGAACTATTTAGTAAACATCGTCAAGTAACTCTCAGGTGTTTGTCAACAACAAGAACTATTTAGTAAACATCGTCAAGTAACTCTCAGGTGTTTGTCAACAACAAGAACTATTTAGTAAACATCGTCAAGTAAGTCTCAGGTGTTTGTCAACAACAAGAACTATTTAGTAAACATCGTCAAGTAACTCTCAGGTGTTTGTCAACAACAAGAACTATTTAGTAAACATCGTCAAGTAACTCTCAGGTGTTTGTCAACAACAAGAACTATTTAGTAAACATTGTCAAGTAACTCTCAGGTGTTTGTCAACAACAAGAACTATTTAGTAAACATCGTCAAGTAACTCTCAGGTGTTTGTCAACAACAAGAACTATTTAGTAAACATCGTCAAGTAACTCTCAGGTGTTTGTCAACAACAAGAACTATTTAGTAAACATCGTCAAGTAACTCTCAGGTGTTTGTCAACAACAAGAACTGTTTAGTAAACATCGTCAAGTAACTCTCAGGTGTTTGGCAACAACAAGAACTATTTAGTAAACATCGTCAAGTAACTCTCAGGTGTTTGTCAACAACAAGAACTATTTAGTAAACATCGTCAAGTAACTCTCAGGTGTTTGTCAACAACAAGAACTATTTAGTAAACATCGTCAAGTAACTCTCAGGTGTTTGTCAACAACAAGAACTATTTAGTAAACATCGTCAAGTAACTCTCAGGTGTTTGTCAACAACAAGAACTATTTAGTAAACATCGTCAAGTAACTCTCAGGTGTTTGTCAATAACAAGAACTATTTAGTAAACATCGTCAAGTAACTCTCAGGTGTTTGTCAACAACAAGAACTATTTAGTAAACATCGTCAAGTAACTCTCAGGTGTTTGTCAACAACAAGAACTATTTAGTAAACATCGTCAAGTAACTCTCAGGTGTTTGTCAACAACAAGTACTATTTAGTAAACATCGTCAAGTAACTCTCAGGTGTTTGTCAACAACAAGAACTATTTAGTAAACATCGTCAAGTAACTCTCAGGTGTTTGTCAACAACAAGTACTGTTTAGTAAACATCGTCAAGTAACTCTCAGGTGTTTGTCAACAACAAGAACTATTTAGTAAACATCGTCAAGTAACTCTCAGGTGTTTGTCAACAACAAGAACTATTTAGTAAACATCGTCAAGTAACTCTCAGGTGTTTGTCAACAACAAGAACTATTTAGTAAACATCGTCAAGTAAGTCTCAGGTGTTTGTCAACAACAAGAACTGTTTAGTAAACATCGTCAAGTAACTCAGGTGTTTGTCAAGAACAAGAACTGTTTAGTAAACATTGTCAAGTAACTCAGGTGTTTGTCAACAACAAGAACTATATAGTAAACATCGTCAAGTAACTCAGGTGTTTGTCAACAACAACAACTATATAGTAAACATCGTCAAGTAAGTCTCGTCTGTATGACGTTTTAAAAAATCGATCAAAATTTCAGCTTCATTTTAACTGTTTGTAATTGCCCAATTACGTCAGATTTAAATATTAGACAGATTATTTGAATACATTCATGCATTTAGGCATAATAACTGCATGAATGTAATTCATAATGTATTAAATATAAAATATAATCACTTATTATTGTACTTAGTATTAATTTTATTTCATAATTATATTTAGTAATACTTTTATTACAATTTTGTTAGTTATTATTTGTTTAATAGATTAAACTTAATTTCTTCTACTTATAATTTTATTTATATTTAACTTAAGTGTTTTAAGAATTAATTAACATTTAGTAATTATCTATATTCTATTAATAATTTGTATGTTGCTTCTTAGTGTTAAATTTCACACTTGTTGTACTTACAACTTGCTTCTTGCAGCTCACGCTGCTTCTCCACTACTCTCTTTGTAAACAAATATTTCCTGTATCCATTTTTTCCACTGATTCTTTTGCATCTTAAGCCTTTAGGGTTTGTACCATTTCCTTTCCCCCCTTCCCTGCGCTTTTGTTCCAACCCTTACTGGGCTCCTAGATCTCCTGCAGTGCTCCTCTTTCTTGGTCTTTGACTCCACTATTACTACTACTACCTCTCTTGTTCTGTCCCTTTCTGCTGACCATATATGCTGCCCCCTTTTCTCCTTTCTGTTAGTTTGACTTTCTGAATGGTCCAAGTCGGACCGAAACGTCGTCGTAAGCTCCTCTCAGCTATGTGCGGGTTATTTGTGTATTGTACCAGTAACGGTATTGTGCCTTTTTGTAATTTATGATTTCTGAGGTTGTATTATAGGTTAAATAGTATTCATTAATATAAGTTTATGTGAGACGTGTTGGCCAGGCTGTAAGAACCTCTGATAAAATTATTTTTGTCATTAGATCAGGTCTCCTGAATATGTAGACTTTTGGGAGATTTTTTTTGTTTGTGTACGTGATGGTCAATGTTTTTAATCATTACAGACATATCTCAATATTCAGGACTTTTAAATACTGCAAACAAGTACTTTTTGATATGGTACATAATAATGCTTTCGAATCGGTTGGAAAGCAATCTTTAATATGAAAGTAATTATTGAACGCATGACTTTCACTCTTGGAAGAATACTTTTGAAACTACCTTTGCTACTGAACCAACAGTGACGCAGCAATTGCTGGGAGGAAACCTCTAAAATTGCTGTTGTTACTGAACCAACAGTGACGCAGCAATTGCTGGGAGGAAACCTCTAAAATTGCTGTTGTTACTGAACCAACAGTGACGCAGCAATTGCTGGGAGGAAACCTCTAAAATTGCTGTTGTTACTGAACCAACAGTGACGCAGCAATTGCTGGGAGGAAACCTCTAAAATTGCTGTTGTTACTGAACCAACAGTGACGCAGCAATTGCTGGGAGGAAACCTCTAAAATTGCTGTTGTTACTGAACCAACAGTGACGCAGCAATTGCTGGGAGGAAACCTCTAAAATTGCTGTTGTTACTGAACCAACAGTGACGCAGCAATTGAAGTTACGTCTGTATAATTGGTTCTGACTTTTCATTGTATTTTTTTTTCGCTTGCAAACTAAAATAATTATGTTTCGCAAATCTAATTTTGATCTGTGAAACAGATCAAACAAAGCCGTAGACAGTGTTAGATAGAATTATAAAATATATTTATGAAGAATATTATTTAACATTTGTTAAAAAAAGGAAATGTTTTGTTGCAAATTACAAGACTTTTGTTGCTAGGGTTTAAAATGTATAAGAAGATATCATTGCAAAATATAACAATATTGGAGACAGTAACAATGAGATGAGTCAGCCAGACTGCAGAAGTGGCTGCTCAAATCTTTTTAGTCAGCAGATCGAGATTACCATGATGGTCGACTTTATTACCTGAGAGTTACTGATTTTTGGTGTGGGCTGTGGGTATTGTTATTTGTATTAAATATTTTATAGGGGAGGATAAGTGCAGATGAGGAAGAGGAATCCTGGGAGATGTTAAATGTGTAGGGAATGTTGAGTAGTGCAAGGCAACTGCTTGGGATGACATGAATGCCAGTGTGGGAGACTGTTGTAGAAGATGCAGTGGGAAAGTTTGAGGTGCTTGATGTAAATAACAGTGTGGAACATCTTTATCTTAGTTCAAGCGAAAGGCGCACCTTATGAACTGCTATATTAAAATTAATTAAAAATGAGAATAAATTAAACGGAAATATAAAGTGTAAGTTGGAAGGGAATATGACTGATCATAATGTTTAGCAAGTATACTGGCTATATATTGGTAGTATATAGAACTATTCGATTGTTATTCATTATATAATACTCCCTAAATCAAGTAGAGGAAATATAAAACTTTGAGCTAGTAAGCATGAGGGTCCCAGCACTGGGACTGACAGTACTGCTGTGTGTACTATCCAAGTTCTATAACATCCCAGAGATTTACTGCATGTACGTCTGTCCTCTGTTTACATGCACCTGGTATCCCACTGCTTTTTATAGTTACATTCAACGATTTTTTCACTAAAATTATTTATAAACTTTACTACCGTATTGATCCTTTCATAATTTGTGGGGAAATCAAGAGTATTATCCATCACAACTTCAAATTAATAATGGCTAACAAACGTATTCCCTTTCCAAGAGTTCTTTGTCTATTGTTACACAAAAGAATTTTCATGATTCCTGTAGTCTGTCATGTTTCATATACTACTTTATATTTTGATGTACTGTGAACTGTCAACGTTGTGACGCTGTTATGTGCTGTGATGTTCGTATGTTATACGTGGGATGTGAACTGTGAACGTTGTGACGCTGTTATGTGTTGTGATGTTCGTATATTACACCTGGGATGTGAACTGTGAACATTGTGACGTTGTTATGTGCTGTGATGTTCGTATGTTATACCTAGGATGTGAACTATGAACGTTGTGACGTTGTTATGTACTGTGATGTTCGTATGTTATACCTGGGATATGAACTGTGAACGTTGTGACGCTGTTATGTGCTGTGATGTTCGTATGTTATACGTGGGATGTGAACTGTGAACGTTGTGACGCTGTTATGTGTTGTGATGTTCGTATGTTATACCTGGGATGTGAACTGTCAACGTTGTGACGCTGTTATGTGCTGTGATGTTCGTATGTTATACGTGGGATGTGAACTGTGAACGTTGTGACGCTGTTATGTGTTGTGATGTTCGTATGTTATACCTGGGATGTGAACTGTCAACGTTGTGACGCTGTTATGTGCTGTGATGTTCGTATGTTATACGTGGGATGTGAACTGTGAACGTTGTGACGCTGTTATGTGTTGTGATGTTAGTATGTTATACCTGGGATGTGAACTGTCAACGTTGTGACGCTGTTATGTGCTGTGATGTTCGTATGTTATACGTGGGATGTGAACTGTGAACGTTGTGACGCTGTTATGTGTTGTGATGTTCATATGTTATACCTGGGATGTGAACTGTCAACGTTGTGACGCTGTTATGTGCTGTGATGTTCGTATGTTATACGTGGGATGTGAACTGTGAACGTTGTGACGCTGTTATGTGTTGTGATGTTCGTATGTTATACCTGGGATGTGAACTGTGAACGTTGTGGCGTTGTTATGTGCTGTGATGTTCGTATGTTATACCTGGGATGTGAACTGTGAACGTTGTGACGCTGTTATGTGTTGTGATGTTCGTATATTACACCTGGGATGTGAACTATGAACGTTGTGACGTTGTTATGTACTGTGATGTTCGTATGTTATACCTGGGATATGAACTGTGAACATTGTGACGTTGTTATGTGCTGTGATGTTCGTATGTTATACCTAGGATGTGAACTAGAAACGTTGTGACGTTGTTATGTACTGTGATGTTCGTATGTTATACCTGGGATATGAACTGTGAACGTTGTGACGCTGTTATGTGCTGTGATGTTCGTATGTTATACGTGGGATGTGAACTGTGAACGTTGTGACGCTGTTATGTGTTGTGATGTTCGTATGTTATACCTGGGATGTGAACTGTCAACGTTGTGACGCTGTTATGTGCTGTGATGTTCGTATGTTATACGTGGGATGTGAACTGTGAACGTTGTGACGCTGTTATGTGTTGTGATGTTCGTATGTTATACCTGGGATGTGAACTGTCAACGTTGTGACGCTGTTATGTGCTGTGATGTTCGTATGTTATACGTGGGATGTGAACTGTGAACGTTGTGACGCTGTTATGTGTTGTGATGTTCGTATGTTATACCTGGGATGTGAACTGTCAACGTTGTGACGCTGTTATGTGCTGTGATGTTCGTATGTTATACGTGGGATGTGAACTGTGAACGTTGTGACGCTGTTATGTGTTGTGATGTTCATATGTTATACCTGGGATGTGAACTGTCAACGTTGTGACGCTGTTATGTGCTGTGATGTTCGTATGTTATACGTGGGATGTGAACTGTGAACGTTGTGACGCTGTTATGTGTTGTGATGTTCGTATGTTATACCTGGGATGTGAACTGTGAACGTTGTGGCGTTGTTATGTGCTGTGATGTTCGTATGTTATACCTGGGATGTGAACTGTGAACGTTGTGACGCTGTTATGTGTTGTGATGTTCGTATATTACACCTGGGATGTGAACTGAGAACGTTGTGACGTTGTTATGTGCTGTGATGTTCGTATATTACACCTGGGATGTGAACTGTGAACGTTGTGACGTTGTTATGTGCTGTGATGTTCGTATGTTATACCTGGGATGTGAACTGTGAACGTTGTGACGCTGTTATGTGTTGTGATGTTCGTATGTCGTACCTGGGATGTGAACTGTGAACGTTGTGACGCTGTTATGTGTTGTGATGTTCGTATGTCATACCTGGGATGTGAACTGTGAACGTTGTGACGCTGTTATGTGTTGTGATGTTCGTATATTACACCTGGGATGTGAACTGTGAACGTTGTGACGTTGTTATGTGCTGTGATGTTCGTGTGTTATACCTGGGATGTGAACTGTGAACGTTGTGACGCTGTTATGTGTTGTGATGTTCGTATGTCATACCTGGGATGTGAACTGTGAACGTTGTGACGCTGTTATGTGTTGTGATGTTCGTATATTACACCTGGCATGTGAACTGTGAACGTTGTGACGCTGTTATGTGTTGTGATGTTCGTATGTTACACCTGGGATGTGAACTGTGAACGTTGTGACGCTGTTATGTGTTGTGATGTTCGTATGTTATACCTGGGATGTGAACTGTGAACGTTGTGACGCTGTTATGTGTTGTGATGTTCGCATATTATACCTGGGATGTGAACTGTGAACATTGAGACGCTGTTATGTGCTGTGATGTTTGTATGTTATACCTGGGATGTGAACTGTGAACGTTGTGACGCTGTTATGTGCTGTGATGTTCGTATGTTATACCTGGGATGTGAACTGTGAACGTTGTGACGCTGTTATGTGCTGTGATGTTCGTATGTTATACCTGGGATGTGAACTGTGAACGTTGTGACGCTGTTATGTGCTGTGATGTTCGTATGTTATACCTGGGATGTGAACTGTGAACGTTGTGACGCTGTTATGTGCTGTGATGTTCGTATGTTATACCTGGGATGTGAACTGTGAACGTTGTGACGCTGTTATGTGCTGTGATGTTCGTATGTTATACCTGGGATGTGAACTGTGAACGTTGTGACGCTGTTATGTGCTTGTGATGTTCGTATGTTATACCTGGGATGTGAACTGTGAACGTTGTGACGCTGTTATGTGTTGTGATGTTCGCATATTATACCTGGGATGTGATGTGAACATTGAGACGTGTTATGTGCTGTGATGTTTGTATGTTATACCTGGATGTGAACTGTGAACTGTGACGCTGTGACGTTGTGACGCTGTGACGCTGTTATGTGCTGTGATGTTCGTATGTTATACCTGGGATGTGAACTGTGAACGTTGTGACGCTGTTATGTGCTGTGATGTTCGTATGTTATACCTGGGATGTGAACTGTGAACGTTGTGACGCTGTTATGTGTTGTGATGTTCGTATGTTATACCTGGGATGTGAACTGTGAACGTTGTGGCGTTGTTATGTGCTGTGATGTTCGTATGTTAAGCCTGGGATGTGAACTGTGAACGTTGTGACGCTGTTATGTGCTGTGATGTTCGTATGTTATACCTGGGATGTGAACTGTGAACGTTGTGACGCTGTTATGTGTTGTGATGTTCGTATGTTATACCTGGGATGTGAACTGTGAACGTTGTGGCGTTGTTATGTGCTGTGATGTTCGTATGTTATACCTGGGATGTGAACTGTGAACGTTGTGACGCTGTTATGTGCTGTGATGTTCGTATGTTATACCTGGGATGTGAACTGTGAACGTTGTGACGCTGTTATGTGTTGTGATGTTCGTATGTTATACCTGGGATGTGAACTGTGAACGTTGTGACGCTGTTATGTGTTGTGATGTTCGCATGTTATACCTGGGATGTGAACTGTGAACGTTGTGACGCTGTTATGTGTTGTGATGTTCGTATGTTATACCTGGGATGTGAACTGTGAACGTTGTGACGCTGTTATGTGTTGTGATGTTCGTATGTTATACCTGGGATGTGAACTGTGAACGTTGTGACGCTGTTATGTGTTGTGATGTTCGTATGTTATACCTGGGATGTGAACTGTGAACGTTTTGACGCTGTTATGTGTTGTGATGTTCGCATATTATACCTGGGATGTGAACTGTGAACATTGAGACGCTGTTATGTGCTGTGATGTTTGTATGTTATACCTGGGATGTGAACTGTGAACGTTGTGACGTTATGTGCTGTGATGTTCGTATGTTATACATGGGATGTGAACTGTGAACGTTGTGACGCTGTTATGTGCTGTGATGTTCGTATGTTATACCTGAGATGTGAACTGTGAACGTTGTGACGCTGTTATGTGCTGTGATGTTCGTATGTTATACCTGGGATGTGAACTGTGAACGTTGTGACGCTGTTATGTGCTGTGATGTTCGTATGTTATACCTGGGATGTGAACTGTGAACGTTGTGACGCTGTTATGTGCTGTGATGTTCGTATGTTATACCTGGGATGTGAACTGTGAACGTTGTGACGCTGTTATGTGCTGTGATGTTCGTATGTTATACCTGGGATGTGAACTGTGAACGTTGTGACGCTGGTATGTGCTGTGATGTTCGTATGTTATACCTGGGATGTGAACTGTGAACGTTGTGACGCTGTTATGTGCTGTGATGTTCGTATGTTATACCTGGGATGTGAACTGTGAACGTTGTGACGCTGTTATGTGCTGTGATGTTCGTATGTTATACCTGAGATGTGAACTGTGAACGTTGTGACGCTGTTATGTGCTGTGATGTTCGTATGTTATACCTGGGATGTGAACTGTGAACGTTGTGACGCTGTTATGTGCTGTGATGTTCGTATGTTATACCTGGGATGTGAACTGTGAACGTTGTGACGCTGTTATGTGCTGTGATGTTCGTATGTTATACCTGGGATGTGAACTGTGAACGTTGTGACGCTGTTATGTGCTGTGATGTTCGTATGTTATACCTGGGATGTGAACTGTGAACGTTGTGACGCTGGTATGTGCTGTGATGTTCGTATGTTATACCTGGGATGTGAACTGTGAACGTTGTGACGCTGTTATGTGCTGTGATGTTCGTATGTTATACCTGGGATGTGAACTGTGAACGTTGTGACGCTGTTATGTGCTGTGATGTTCGTATGTTATACCTGGGATGTGAACTGTGAACGTTGTGACGCTGTTATGTGCTGTGATGTTCGTATGTTATACCTGGGATGTGAACTGTGAACGTTGTGACGCTGTTATGTGTTGTGATGTTCGTATGTTATACCTGGGATGTGAACTGTGAACGTTGTGGCGTTGTTATGTGCTGTGATGTTCGTATGTTATACCTGGGATGTGAACTGTGAACGTTGTGACGCTGTTATGTGCTGTGATGTTCGTATGTTATTCCTAGGATGTGAACTGTGAACGTTGTGACGCTGTTATGTGTTGTGAAGTTCGTATGTTATACCTGGGATGTGAACTGTGAACGTTGTGGCGTTGTTATGTGCTGTGATGTTCGTATGCTATACCTGGGATGTGAACTGTGAACGTTGTGACGCTGTTATGTGCTGTGATGTTCGTATGTTATACTTGGGATGTGAACTGTGAACGTTGTGACTCTGTTATGTGTTGTGATGTTCGTATGTTATACCTGGGATGTGAACTGTGAACGTTGTGACGCTGTTATGTGTTGTGATGTTCGTATGTTATACCTGGGATGTGAACTGTGAACGTTGTGACGCTGTTATGTGTTGTAATGTTCGTATGTTATACCTGGGATGTGAACTGTGAACGTTGTGACGCTGTTATGTGCTGTGATGTTCGTATGTTATACCTGGGATGTGAACTGTGAACGTTGTGACGCTGTTATGTGTTGTGATGTTCGTATGTTATACCTGGGATGTGAACTGTGAACGTTGTGACGCTGTTATGTGCTGTGATGTTCGTATGTCATACCTGGGATGTGAACTGTGAACGTTGTGACGCTGTTATGTGTTGTGATGTTCGTATGTTATACCTGGGATGTGAACTGTGAACGTTGTGACGCTGTTATGTGTTGTGATGTTCGTATGTTATACCTGGGATGTGAACTGTGAACGTTGTGACGCTGTTATGTGTTGTGATGTTCGTATGTTATACCTGGGATGTGAACTGTGAACGTTGTGACGCTGTTATGTGCTGTGATGTTCGTATGTTATACCTGGGATGTGAACTGTGAACGTTGTGACTCTGTTATGTGTTGTGATGTTCGTATGTTATACCTGGGATGTGAACTGTGAACGTTTGTGACGCTGTTATGTGCTGTGATGTTCGTATGTTATACCTGGGATGTGAACTGTGAACGTTGTGACGCTGTTATGTGCTGTGATGTTCGTATGTTATACCTGGGATGTGAACTGTGAACGTTGTGACGCTGTTATGTGCTGTGATGTTCGTATGTTATACCTGGGATGTGAACTGTGAACGTTGTGACGCTGTTATGTGCTGTGATGTTCGTATGTTATACCTGGGATGTGAACTGTGAACGTTGTGACGCTGTTATGTGCTGTGATGTTCGTATGTTATACATGGGAAGTGAACTGTGAAGTTTGTGACGCTGTTATGCGCTGTGATGTTCGTATGTTATACCTGGGATGTGAACTGTGAACGTTGTGACGCTGTTATGTGCTGTGATGTTCGTATGTTATACCTGGGATGTGAACTGTGAACGTTGTGACGCTTGTTATGTGCTGTGATGTTCGTATGTTATACCTGGGATGTGAACTGTGAACGTTGTGACGCTGTTATGTGCTGTGATGTTCGTATGTTATACCTGGGATGTGAACTGTGAACGTTGTGACGCTGTTATGTGCTGTGATGTTCGTATGTTATACCTGGGATGTGAACTGTGAACGTTGTGACGCTGTTATGTGCTGTGATGTTCGTATGTTATACCTGGGATGTGAACTGTGAACGTTGTGACGCTGTTATGTGCTGTGATGTTCGTATGTTATACCTGGGATGTGAACTGTGAACGTTGTGACGCTGTTATGTGTTGTGATGTTCGTATGTTATACCTGGGATGTGAACTGTGAACGTTGTGACGCTGTTATGTGTTGTGATGTTCGTATGTTATACCTGGGATGTGAACTGTGAACGTTGTGACGTTGTTTTGTGCTGTGATGTTCGTATGTTATATCTGGGATGTGAACTGTGAACGTTGTGACGCTGTTATGTGTTGTGATGTTCGTATGTTATACCTGGGATGTGAACTGTGAACGTTGTGACGCTGTTATGTGCTGTGATGTTCGTATGTTATACCTGGGATGTGAACTGTGAACGTTGTGGCGTTGTTATGTGTTGTGATGTTCGTATGTTATACCTGGGATGTGAACTGTGAACGTTGTGACGCTGTTATGTGCTGTGATGTTCGTATGTTATACCTGGGATGTGAACTGTGAACGTTGTGGCGTTGTTATGTGCTGTGATGTTCGTATGTTATACCTGGGATGTGAACTGTGAACGTTGTGACGCTGTTATGTGCTGTGATGTTCGTATGTTATACCTGGGATGTGAACTGTGAACGTTGTGACGCTGTTATGTGTTGTGATGTTCGTATGTTATACCTGGGATGTGAACTGTGAACGTTGTGACGCTGTTATGTGCTGTGATGTTCGTATGTTATACCTGGGATGTGCGCGGAATTGTAAATGTTCTTCCAGCAATCAGTCTTGGATAAAGTGATTGTAATCTTCTTACACAAATTTAAGCCTTATCGTTCATATTAAGATTCATCAGTGTGTCTTCATTCCTTTATCTACTTGTTTAAAACTTTTTTCTTTTCATATTCGTATTTTTCACAGTGAATGGAAATATACTGAAATTTTATTTTGAAGAATTTTGCAACTTATATGAGAGTAAAGAAATGTTGTTGAGAATGTGAGTTTGTGCCGTGATTTTTGTAGTGGATGTGTTTGTTTATGTACAATCTTTATTTTAACATATATGTAAAAATGATTGAAGATTGTGAACATTGTTGTATGTTGTTTCCTCTGCCAGGTATTTCATTAATACCTTATAGTTAAAGCCTTAGTAGAATATAACACTGATACATAAAGCATTGGAAGATTTTATCAATCTCTGACGGATAGATACAGTCTTGGAAGACTATCATTCCATGATAGATTGATAAAATCCTGGTGGACGAGACGTCTTCTCAGAATGTACCAGACTTCACTTATTGTCATATTCACACATGTAGGAATATTTTACTACTGATATACATTTATGTGCGCGTATGTGTGATACAGAGAAATGAATGTGTTGCAGTATGTGTAGGTTGGATATGTGGATACGTAAATGAGGTTGAAAACATGTGAGTGTTTACTAGTGTGGATCTTTGCATGAGATGCAAGAACAAACTATTAATAACAAAAATGAACACTGGTTAACATGTACAACTTTTCACTGAAGTAGACAAATAGATAAACACACGGACATTTATCTGCATACAATATAACTTTCATAAGTATACATAACTACATAATTTAGAAAATGTATTTAACATAGATATATACTCCAATATAAATAGAAGTTCAAATTTTGTCTTAATTAGCCTCCTGTGGCCGAGTTGTGTAGCAGCTTGGTCCAGTCTAGATGGTCTACGGTCGCCGCTGTCTCCGTGGGTAATACCGGACGCAGTGTTCTGTGTGTCCCTTCCGGCAATTCCACCAACTTGGACAGTCTCTACCGTAGACCAACTAGATAAGACCAAGCTTCCACCCAATAAGGTCACTGAGGGTGGCAAAACCCGCCGACTTTGGGGAAGTGTAGAAGGGGATACATTCGGGAGCGAACGGATGGATTCCTGGATACATGACCTGGGGAAGGCATGAATACTGCTGTTGAGGCTGACCTAGGGTAGTGAGAAAGGAGAACATCTGAGGGGACACAGATGGATTCCTGGACACATGAACCTGGGGAAGCATGAATACCGATAGTTGAGGTTGACCTTAGGGTAGTGAGACAGGAAAACATCTGAGGGGACACAGATGGATTCCTGGACACATGAACCTGGGGAAGCATGAATACTGATAGTTGAGGTTGACCTTAGGGTAGTGAGACAGGGGAAAACATCTGAGGGACACAGATGGATTCCCTGGACACATGAACCTGGGGAAGGCATGAATGAATCGATAGTTGAGGTTGACCTGGGGAAATGAGAAAGGGGAAACATCCGGAGGCGGACGGATGGATTCCTGGATACATGAACCTGGGGAAGACATGAATACTGCAGTTGAGGCTGACCCTGGAGAAGTGGGGAAGGGAAAACATCTGAAGGGACACAAATGGATTTCTGGATACATGAACCTGGGGAGGCATGAATACTGAATTGTTGAGGCTGACCTGGGGAAATGTGGAAGGGAAAACATCCGGAGGCGGACGGATGGATTCTTTAACACATGAACCTTGAAAGGCTGAGGCTGGAAGCCAGATCTGAGAGAGATCGACGCTGACCTTAGGGATGGGGTGGGGAAGAGCATCCGGGAGCCCACGGATGGATGCCTCGACACAAACCTGGGGAAGGCAAGGGGGGTGGACCTTCAAGACGAAACCACTGGCCTCCACGTGGCAAGGTCTGGTAACTCCAGAGATAACTCTGAGGCTGACAGTGGTCGCAAATAATAATATACTGACTAGCAATATATGGGAATCTTTATTGAAGAACCGTTTCGTCCACACAGTGTCCTTCATCAGTCCAATACAAAGCAGGAGAGGAGAAGTTTGAGGTAATCATCGACTCATGCTTTGTATGGATACTGATGAAGCCATTGTAGGGAAACGTTTTCGTTTAAATAAAGATTCCCATATGTTGTCTAAGTGTCTCAATTCTTCAATAATTTTATTGTTTTTTGATAATTATATTTAGTGATTTCTTAATCTGGATTAATGTTATATGAAGGAATAATTAAGATCTGAGAGACCTGAAATCAGAAAAAACGTACATAACACACACACACACACACACACACACACACAAGTAGGCATACACATATACGTACATACATCACATGAGTAAACACATTCAAAAGTCTAAGTGTCTTTCGATAGGTGCATTTGACCACTAATTGTAACTAACACACATACACACACATACGCACAAACATATACACATGAAACATGTGCAATATTAAGATTACCACATTCCAATAAACTTATGAATCAAAGTAGATGGTGAATGTGGTTTTACACTATTCGTAAGTCGTTCATTGTTAATGATGCAAGAATGTGGGAAAGTACAGAGGAACCAATAATAATATACGGGTCTGACTCACTTTATCACACAATCACTTCTCTCAATTCTCCTTTATATTGACAAGGAAAACATTCTACCAGCACACACACCAAATGCAAATTTTCTGGCTCCATACAGTCTTGTTATCTCTGTAAACATACAGGTTACATACAGTGTTATTAACTCTGGTGTATCAGACAGACTTTATACACATCACAACACAATGATGGTGGTGAAAAACACATAACAACAGAGAGGAACTTTCACCTGTGAAACAAACTTTCTTCATTCAATAGTTCTCTCCTACAATTGTGTGTTTTTCATTACTTACTGACTTTGTTAGCATATCTCTGCAAACATTGTGCACTGCATCATCTTTTGTGCAATGTATGTTAACATTCATACATCAGGGTCCATACATACATATAACGTCCATACAACAGTATGGGGAGACATTAACACACAGTCGTACTGGCCAGGTTGTGGCTAATACAGTCAATGGCTGGCCAGGTTGTGGCAACACACAGTCGCACTGGCCAGGTTGTGGCAACACAGTCGTACTGGCCAGGTTGTGGCAAGCAACATACAGTCACTGGCTAGGTTGTGGCTACACAGTCGTGGCTGGCCAGGTTGTATTCAACACACAGTCGTACTGGAACAGGTTGTGGCAACACAGTCGTACTGGCCAGGTTGTGGCAACACACAGTCGTACTTGGCCAGGTTGTGGCAGCACACAGTCGTACTGGCCAGGTCGGTGCAGCCACCACAAAATTTTAGTGTCAAGAGATCGAATTATCCAAGCCTTGACAGTTTTCTTTTTATTCCCAAGAGTTTGTATTGTATCTGTGAGAGAAATGTATATGTGAAACCTGAGAGAATTATTTAATAATTAATTTCTATTAAACTAAATGTTTATTAAGATGTGTTAAGCATAAGTTTTCAAGTTAGTTGCTGCTCACATGTTTACATCTTTACAAGTTTGAAATCAAGTTAAGTTGTTGCTTCACATGTTTATATCTTTTACAAGTTTGTCAAGATGCTTGCTTCACATGTTTACATGCTTTACAAGTTTCTCTTGTTATTGGCGCTTCGCATGTTTACATCTTTACAGTTTGTCAAGTTAAGCTGCCACATGTTTACGTTACTCTCAGTTTCAAGCTAAGGCTTGCCTTACGTTTGGCATCTGGGCAAGTTTCCTCGTTGTTGCCTTGCGTTCACATGTTTACATCTTTACAAGTTTCTTCGTTAGTTGCCTCTTCACATGTTTACATCTTTTACAAGCTCAAGTTCAGTTGCTGCTTCACATGTTTGTTATCTTTACAAGCTGTCAAGTTAGTTGTCGCTCATTATGTTTAGATCTTTTACAAACGAATTTCATCAACAAATTTTAATCTATTCAATAAAGAAGTTTGTTAATTCTTTTACAACAATGTGTGTGTGTGTGTGTGTGTGTGTGTTTGTTTGGGTGTGTGTGTGTTTAGTGTGTTTGTGTGTTTGTGTGTGTGTGTGTGGCTTCGTGTGTGTGTGCTGTGTGTGTGTGTGTGTGTGTGTGTGTGTGTGTGTGTTGGTTAACGATTGTGATCTTGAGACTTCAGTGAATAGCTGTAGCTGATCATTTTCTAGTAAAATTCAGTTATTGCTTGTAATAGTAGTCAGTATTCTGTTCAACTTATTCATTGTCCTGTACATCTTAATAGTGTTCATTACAGTTAACTGGTAGGTTAACAGAGTAAATTGTGGCTCAAAATAATAGGTATTGTCTAGAGGTATATTATCAAAGTAAATTAGTTCTACAGTAATCAAAATAATATTATCATTTTCTCGAGCTTCAATATTATTGTGAAGCGAAAGTTAATATATCACATTTATAACGGTATGCAATGTCTGATACACACTAATAAGATATGGCAGCAAAGTCATGTGTGCCAGTGTGTAAGCAGCTCGCGTATAGCCTGACTCCGAATAGATTTAAACAAAGTGACCGACAAAGTTCTCGGGGTCAGACTGTCTTTCTGACGATAACGCATTAATCTCGATCACGTGATAGCTATCACGTGATCGAGAGGGGGGTGTCCTCACCTCGAATGAAGTATTCAGTCTGCTCGAGACTCTCTTGATGGTTGGACAGATTGTCTGTCTCATTATTCTTGTTAGTTCTGTAGAACTCTGCTCACAGAACCTTGTATAGACTTAGTGATTTTCGACGTTGTACTGAGGTTGTGTGTCTCATAGACTCTCTGAGTAACTCAGGTCCTGACTTAACTTGTACTGGCTTCTGTGTATTATAACAGTCGAGTATTTTCCTATGCTGAACTTAGATTCAGTAGTATGGGAGTTTTGTAACTTTTGTGGAGGATCTGCTGATGGTCCCTACTTAGTGTCGTTATATTATCTCCTTGTTCCTGATTCTGTGTCGCAGTCGCATATTGCATTGCTATTGGGTCTTAGCATTCTTTGTTGTTCAAGCAGACTGTTCGGGTTGTCAGTCGGTCAAGAAGTTAGTCTATTTGAGGACTTTGTCAGTCACTTGTTTAAGTCTATTCGAGTCTTGAGACATAGCGAACTACTTAGAGCACTTACAAACTTACACACATGCACACTTGTACATATTTGTAATATCTTATTAAATGTTAATGTACCAGACGGTACTTAAGAATTATAAATGTGATATGTGCTTTCAGCACAATAATATTGAACTCGAGAGAAGTGATTAATATTATTTTGATTACTGTGATTAATTTAATTTACTTTGATAATATACCTCAAGACTTAATAAATTTATTAAATTTTAATTTCTCTAGTTAGTAGCCTACCAGTTGTAATCCTGAAGCACTATTGAATAATACTGAATTTTAATGGATAATTGGACAAGGATACTGACTACTTGTTACGAAAACCCAGTAACAGGCTGGATGCTAGAAGGGCAGTCCTTTTTAGTATTCACTGGAGATCTCTAAGCTTTTAGAATCGCGTTTTTTGTAACACACACACACACACAAACACACACACACACACACACACACACACACACACACACACACACACACACACACAAACACAAACACACACACACAAACACACACACAAACACACACACACACAAACACACACACAAACACACACACACCCAAACACACACACACACAAACACACACACACACACGCATTGTTGTAAAAGAATTAACAAACTTCTTTATTCAATGAGATTAAAATTTGTTGATGAAATTCGTTTGTAAAAGATGTAAACATGTGAAGCAGCAACTAACTTGAGAAACTTGTAAAAGATGTAAACATGTGAAGCAGCAACTAACTTGAGAAACTTGTAAAAGATGTAAACATGTGAAGCAGCAACTAACTTGACAAACTTGTAAAAGATGTAAACATGTGAAGCAGCAACTAACTTGAGAAACTTGTAAAAGATGTAAACATGTGAAGCAGCAACTAACTTGACAAACTTGTAAAAGATGTAAACATGTGAAGCAGCAACTAACTTGAGAAACTTGTAAAAGATGTAAACATGTGAAGCAGCAACTAACTTGAGAAACTTGTAAAAGATGTAAACATGTGAAGCAGCAACTAACTTGAGAAACTTGTAAAAGATGTAAACATGTGAAGCAGCAACTAACTTGAGAAACTTGTAAAAGATGTAAACATGTGAAGCAGCAACTAACTTGAGAAACTTGTAAAAGATGTAAACATGTGAAGCAGCAACTAACTTGACAAACTTGTAAAAGATGTAAACATGTGAAGCAGCAACTAACTTGAGAAACTTGTGCTTAACACATCTTAATAAACATTTAGTTTAATAGAATTAATTATTAAATAATTCTCTCAGGTTTCACATATACATTTCTCTCACAGATACAATACAAACTCTTGGGAATAAAAATAAAAACTGTCAACTTGGATAATTCGATCTCTTGACACTAAAAATTTTGGTGGTGGCTGCCACGACCTGGCCAGTACGACTGTGTGCTGCCACAACCTGGCCAGTACGACTGTGTGTTGCCACAACCTGGCCAGTACGACTGTGTTGCCACAACCTGGCCAGTACGACTGTGTGTTGCCACAAACTGGCCAGTACGACTGTGTGAAGCCACAACCTGGCCAGTACGACTGTGTGTTGCCACAACTTGGCCAGTACGACTGTTACCACAACCTGGCCAGTACGGCTGCGTGTTGCCACGACCTGGCCAATACGACTGTGTTGCCACAACCTGGCCAGTACGTCTGTGTGTTAATGTCTCCCATACTGTTGTATGGACGTTATATGTATGTATGGACCCTGATGTATGAATGTTAACATACATTGCACAAAGAATGTTGTGGTGCACAATGTTGCAGAGATATATGGCACAAAGTCAGTAAGTAATGAAAAACACACAATTGTAGGAGAGAACTATTGAATGAAGAAGTTTGTTTCACAGGTGAAAGTTCCTCTCTGTTGTTATGTGTTTTTTCACCACCATCGTTGTGTTGTGATGTGTATAAAGTCTGTCTGATACACCAGAGTTAATAACACTGTATGTAACCTGTATGTTACAGA
The DNA here is from genome assembly GCF_038502225.1 of Cherax quadricarinatus. Lineage (NCBI taxonomy): Eukaryota > Metazoa > Arthropoda > Malacostraca > Decapoda > Parastacidae > Cherax > Cherax quadricarinatus. The sequence continues at coordinate 34,254 of NW_027196977.1, read as the reverse complement.
GATAACAAGACTGTATGGAGCCAGAAAATTTGCATTTGGTGTGTGTGCTGGTGAATGTTTTCCTTGTCAATATAAAGGAGGTGAGAGAAGTGATGGTGTGATAAGTGAGTCAGACCCGTATATTATTATTGGTTCCTCTGTACTTTCCCACATTCTTGCATCATTAACAATGAACGACTTACGAATAGTGTAAAACCACATTCACCATCTACTTTGATTCATAAGTTTATTGGAATGTGGAATGTATGTGCACATGTTTCATGTGTATATGTTTGTGCGTATGTGTGTGTATGTGTGTTAGTTACAATTAGTGGTCAAATGCACCTATCGAAAGACACTTAGACTTTTGAGTGTGTTTACTCATGTGTGTATGTACGTATATGTGTATGCCTACTTGTGTGTGTGTGTGTGTGTGTGTGTGTGTGTGTTATGTACGTTTTTTTCTGATTTCTGGTCTCTAGATCTTAATTATTCCTTCATATAACATTAATCCAGATTAAGAAATCACTAAATATAATTATCAAAAACAATAAAATTATTGAAGAATTGAGACACTTAGACAACATATGGGAATCTTTATTTAAGAAACGTTTCGCCCTACAATGGCTTCATCAGTATTATACAAAGCATGAAGTCGATGATTACCTCAAACTTCTCCTCTCCTGCTTTGTATTGGACTGATGAAGACACTGTGTGGCGAAACGGTTCTTCAATAAAGATTCCCATATGTTGCACAAGTGTATTATTATTTGCGACCACTGTCAGCCTCAGAGTTATCTCTGAGTTACCAGACCTTGCCACGTGGAGGCCAGTGGTTCGTCTTGAAGGTCCACCCCCCCCCCTTGCCTTCCCCAGGTTTATGTGTCCAGGCATCCATCCGTGGGCTCCCGGATGTCTCCCCTTCCCCACATCCCTAAGGTCAGCGTCGACTCTCTCTCAGATCTGGCTTCCAGCCTCCAGCCTTTCCAAGGTTCATGTGTTCAGGAATCCATCCGTCCGCCTCCGGATGTTTTCCCTTCCACATTTCCCCAAGGTCAGCCTCAGCAATTCAGTATTCATGCCTCCCCCAGGTTCATGTATCCAGGAATCCATCTGTGTCCCTTCAGATGTTTTCCCTTCCCCACTTCTCCAGGGTCAGCCTCAACTGCAGTATTTATGTCTTCCCCAGGTTCATGTATCCAGGAATCCATCCGTCCGCCTCCGGATGTTTCCCCTTTCTCATTTCCCCAAGGTCAACCTCAACTATCGGTATTCATGCCTTCCCCAGGTTCATGTGTCCAGGAATCCATCTGTGTCCCCTCAGATGTTTTCCCTGTCTCACTACCCTAAGGTCAACCTCAACTATCGGTATTCATGCTTCCCCAGGTTCATGTGTCCAGGAATCCATCTGTGTCCCCTCAGATGTTTTCCCTGTCTCACTACCCTAAGGTCAACCTCAACTATCGGTATTCATGCTTCCCCAGGTTCATGTGTCCAGGAATCCATCTGTGTCCCCTCAGATGTTTTCCCTGTCTCACTACCCTAAGGTCAACCTCAACTATCGGTATTCATGCTTCCCCAGGTTAATGTGTCCAGGAATCCATCTGTGTCCCCTCAGATGTTCTCCCTTTCTCACTACCCTAGGGTCAGCCTCAACAGCAGTATTCATGCCTTCCCCAGGTCTATGTATCCAGGAATCCATCCGTTCGCTCCCGAATGTATCCCCTTCTCCACTTCCCCAAAGTCGGCGGGTTTTCGCCACCCTCAGTGACCTTATTGGGTGGAAGCTTGGTCTTGTCTAGTTGGTCTACGGTAGAGACTGTCCAAGTTGGTGGAATTGCCGGAAGGGACACACAGAACACTGCGTCCGGTATTACCCACGGAGACAGCGGCGACCGTAGACCATCTAGACTGGACCAAGCTGCTACACAACTCGGCCACAGAGGAGGCTAATTAAGACAAAATTTGAACTTCTATTTATATTGGAGTATATATCTATGTTAAATACATTTTCTAAATTATGTAGTTAAGTATACTTATGAAAGTTATATTGTATGCAGATAAATGTCCGTGTGTTTATCTATTTGTCTACTTCAGTGAAAAGTTGTACATGTTAACCAGTGTTCATTTTTGTTATTAATAGTTTGTTCTTGCATCTCATGCAAAGATCCACACTAGTAAACACTCACATGTTTTCAACCTCATTTACGTCTCCACATATCCAACCTACACATACTGCAACACATTCATTTCTCTGTATCACACATACGCGCACATAAATGTATATCAGTAGTAAAATATTCCTACATGTGTGAATATGACAATAAGTGAAGTCTGGTACATTCTGAGAAGACGTCTCGTCCACCAGGATTTTATCAATCTATCATGGAATGATAGTCTTCCAGGACTGTATCTATCCGTCAGAGATTGATAAAATCTTCCAATGCTTTATGTATCAGTGTTATATTCTACTAAGGCTTTAACTATCAGGTATTAATGAAATACCTGGCAGAGGAAACAACATACAACAATGTTCACAATCTTCAATCATTTTTACATATATGTTAAAATAAAGATTGTACATACAAACACACATCCACTACAAAAATCACGGCACAAACTCACATTCTCAACAACATTTCTTTACTCTCATATAAGTTGCAAAATTCTTCAAAATAAAATTTCAGTATATTTCCATTCACTGTGAAAAATACGAATATGAAAAGAAAAAAGTTTTAAACAAGTAGATAAAGGAATGAAGACACACTGATGAATCTTAATATGAACGATAAGGCTTAAATTTGTGTAAGAAGATTACAATCACTTTATCCAAGACTGATTGATGGAAGAACATTTACAATTCCGCGCACATCCCAGGTATAACATACGAACATCACTGCACATAACAGCGTCACAACGTTCACAGTTCACATCCCAGGTATAACATACGAACATCACAGCACATAACAGCGTCACAACGTTCACAGTTCACATCCCAGGTATAACGTACGAACATCACAACACATAACAGCGTCACAACGTTCACAGTTCACATCCCAGGTATAACATACGAACATCACAGCACATAACAGCGTCACAACGTTCACAGTTCACATCCCAGGTATAACGTACGAACATCACAACACATAACAGCGTCACAACGTTCACAGTTCACATGCCAGGTATAACATACGAACATCACAGCACATAACAGCGTCACAACGTTCACAGTTCACATCCCAGGTATAACATACGAACATCACAGCACATAACAGCGTCACAACGTTCACAGTTCACATCCCAGGTATAACATACGAACATCACAACACATAACAGCGTCACAACGTTCACAGTTCACATCCCAGGTATAACATACGAACATCACAACACATAACAGCGTCACAACGTTCACAGTTCACATCCCAGGTATAACATACGAACATCACAACACATAACAACGTCACAACGTTCACAGTTCACATCCCAGGTATAACATACGAACATCACAACACATAACAACGCCACAACGTTCACAGTTCACATCCCAGGTATAACATACGAACATCACAGCACATAACAGCGTCACAACGTTCACAGTTCACATCCCAGGTATAACATACGAACATCACAACACATAACAGCGTCACAACGTTCACAGTTCACATCCCAGGTATAACATACGAACATCACAGCACATAACAACGCCACAACGTTCACAGTTCACATCCCAGGTATAACATACGAACATCACAACACATAACAGCGTCACAACGTTCACAGTTCACATCCCAGGTATAACATACGAACATCACAACACATAACAGCGTCACAACGTTCACAGTTCACATCCCAGGTATAACATACGAACATCACAACACATAACAGCGTCACAACGTTCACAGTTCACATCCCAGGTATAACATACGAACATCACAGCACATAACAACGCCACAACGTTCACAGTTCACATCCCAGGTATAACATACGAACATCACAACACATAACAGCGTCACAACGATCACAGTTCACATCCCAGGTATAACATACGAACATCACAGCACATAACAACGTCACAACGTTCACAGTTCACATCCCAGGTATAACATACGAACATCACAACACATAACAGCGTCACAACGTTCACAGTTCACATCCCAGGTATAACATACGAACATCACAACACATAACAGCGTCACAACGTTCACAGTTCACGTCCCAGGTATAACATACGAACATCACAGCACATAACAACGTCACAACGTTCACAGTTCACATCCCAGGTATAACATACGAACATCACAGCACATAACAGCGTCACAACGTTCACAGTTCACATCCCAGGTATAACATACGAACATCACAGCACATAACAGCGTCACAACGTTCACAGTTCACATCCCAGGTATAACATACGAACATCACAGCACATAACAGCGTCACAACGTTCACAGTTCACATCCCAGGTATAACATACGAACATCACAGCACATAACAGCGTCACAACGTTCACAGTTCACATCCCAGTTATAACATACGAACATCACAGCACATAACAGCGTCACAACGTTCACAGTTCACATCCCAGGTATAACATACGAACATCACAGCGCATAACAGCGTCACAACGTTCACAGTTCACATCCCAGGTATAACATACGAACATCACAGCACATAACAGCGTCTCAACGTTCACAGTTCACATCCCAGGTATAACATACGAACATCACAACACATAACAGCGTCACAACGTTCACAGTTCACATCCCAGGTATAACATACGAACATCACAACACATAACAGCGTCACAACGTTCACAGTTCACATCCCAGGTATAACATACGAACACCACAACACATAACAGCGTCACAACGTTCACAGTTCACATCCCAGGTATAACATACGAACATCACAACACATAACAGCGTCACAACGTTCACAGTTCACATTCCAGGTATAACATACGAACATCACAGCACATAACAGCGTCACAACGTTCACAGTTCACATCCCAGGTATAACATACGAACATCACAACACATAACAGCGTCACAACGTTCACAGTTCACATCCCAGGTATAACATACGAACATCACAACACATAACAGCATCACAACGTTCACAGTTCACATCCCAGGTATAACATACGAACATCACAGCACATAACAGCGTCACAACGTTCACAGTTCACATCCCAGGTATAACATACTAACATCACAGCACATAACAGCGTCACAACGTTCACAGTTCACATCCCAGGTATAACATACGAACATCACAACACATAACAGCGTCACAACGTTCACAGTTCACATCCCAGGTATAACATACGAACATCACAACACATAACAGCGTCACAACGTTCACAGTTCACATCCCAGGTATAACATACGAACATCACAGCACATAACAGCGTCACAACGTTCACAGTTCACATCCCAGGTATAAGATACGAACATCACAGCACATAACAGCGTCACAACGTTCACAGTTCACATCCCAGGTATAACATACGAACATCACAGCACATAACAGCGTCACAACGTTCACAGTTCACATCCCAGGTATAACATACGAACATCACAACACATAACAGCGTCACAACGTTCACAGTTCACATCCCAGGTATAACATACGAACATCACAACACATAACAGCGTCACAACGTTCACAGTTCACATCCCAGGTGTAACATACGAACATCACAGCACATAACAGCGTCACAACGTTCACAGTTCACATCCCAGGTATAACATACGAACATCACAACACATAACAGCGTCACAACGTTCACAGTTCACATCCCAGGTATAACATACGAACAACACAACACATAACAGCGTCACAACGTTCACAGTTCACATCCCAGGTATAACATACGAACATCACAGCACATAACAGCGTCACAACGTTCACAGTTCACATCCCAGGTATAACATACGAACATCACAGCACATAACAGCGTCACAACGTTCACAGTTCACATCCCAGGTATAACATACGAACATCACAAAACATAACAGCGTCACAACGTTCACAGTTCAAATCCCAGGTATAACATACGAACATCACAGCACATAACAGCGTCACAACGTTCACAGTTCACATCCCAGGTATAACATACGAACATCACAGCACATAACAGCGTCACAACGTTCACAGTTCACATCCCAGGTATAACATACAAACATCACAACAACTAACAGAGTCACAACGTTCACAGTTCACATCCCAGGTATAACATACGAACATCACAGCACATAACAGCGTCACAACGTTCACAGTTCACATCCCAGGTATAACATACGAACATCACAACACATAACAGCGTCACAACGTTCACAGTTCACATCCCAGGTATGACATACGAACATCACAGCACATAACAGCGTCACAACGTTCACAGTTCACATCCCAGGTATAACATACGAACATCACAACACATAACAGCGTCACAACGTTCACAGTTCACATCCCAGGTATAACATACGAACATCACAGCACATAACAGCGTCACAACGTTCACAGTTCACATCCCAGGTATAACATACGAACATTACAACACATAACAGCGTCACAACGTTCACAGTTCACATCCCAGGTATAACATACGAACATCACAACACATAACAGCGTCACAACGTTCACAGTTCACATCCCAGGTATAACATACGAACATCACAACACATAACAGAGTCACAACGTTCACAGTTCACATCCCAAGTATAACATACGAACATCACAGCACATAACAGCGTCACAACGTTCACAGTTCACATCCCAGGTATAGCATACGAACATCACAGCACATAACAACGCCACAACGTTCACAGTTCACATCCCAGGTATAACATACGAACTTCACAACACATAACAGCGTCACAACGTTCACAGTTCACATCCTAGGAATAACATACGAACATCACAGCACATAACAGCGTCACAACGTTCACAGTTCACATCCCAGGTATAACATACGAACATCACAGCACATAACAACGCCACAACGTTCACAGTTCACATCCCAGGTATAACATACGAACATCACAACACATAACAGCGTCACAACGTTCACAGTTCACATCCCAGGTATAACATACGAACATCACAGCACATAACAGCGTCACAACGTTCACAGTTCACATCCCAGGTATAACATACGAACATCACAGCACATAACAGCGTCACAACGTTCACAGTTCACATCCCAGGTATAACATACGAACATCACAGCACATAACAGCGTCACAACGTTCACAGTTCACATCCCAGGTATAACATACGAACATCACAGCACATACCAGCGTCACAACGTTCACAGTTCACATCCCAGGTATAACATACGAACATCACAGCACATAACAGCGTCACAACGTTCACAGTTCACATCCCAGGTATAACATACGAACATCACAGCACATAACAGCGTCACAACGTTCACAGTTCACATCCCAGGTATAACATACGAACATCACAGCACATAACAGCGTCACAACGTTCACAGTTCACATCCCAGGTATAACATACGAACATCACAACACATAACAGCGTCACAACGATCACAGTTCACATCCCAGGTATAACATACGAACATCACAGCACATAACAACGTCACAACGTTCACAGTTCACATCCCAGGTATAACATACGAACATCACAACACATAACAGCGTCACAACGTTCACAGTTCACATCCCAGGTATAACATACGAACATCACAGCACATAACAGCGTCACAACGTTCACAGTTCACATCCCAGGTATAACATACGAACATCACAGCACATAACAACGTCACAACGTTCACAGTTCACATCCCAGGTATAACATACGAACATCACAGCACATAACAGCGTCACAACGTTCACAGTTCACATCCCAGGTATAACATACGAACATCACAGCACATAACAGCGTCACAACGTTCACAGTTCACATCCCAGGTATAACATACGAACATCACAGCACATAACAGCGTCACAACGTTCACAGTTCACATCCCAGGTATAACATACGAACATCACAGCACATAACAGCGTCACAACGTTCACAGTTCACATCCCAGGTATAACATACGAACATCACAGCACATAACAGCGTCACAACGTTCACAGTTCACATCCCAGGTATAACATACGAACATCACAGCACATAACAGCGTCACAACGTTCACAGTTCACATCCCAGGTATAACATACGAACATCACAGCACATAACAGCGTCTCAACGTTCACAGTTCACATCCCAGGTATAACATACGAACATCACAACACATAACAGCGTCACAACGTTCACAGTTCACATCCCAGGTATAACATACGAACATCACAACACATAACAGCGTCACAACGTTCACAGTTCACATCCCAGGTATAACATACGAACATCACAACACATAACAGCGTCACAACGTTCACAGTTCACATCCCAGGTATAACATACGAACATCACAACACATAACAGCGTCACAACGTTCACAGTTCACATCCCAGGTATAACATACGAACATCACAGCACATAACAGCGTCACAACGTTCACAGTTCACATCCCAGGTATAACATACGAACATCACAACACATAACAGCGTCACAACGTTCACAGTTCACATCCCAGGTATAACATACGAACATCACAACACATAACAGCGTCACAACGTTCACAGTTCACATCCCAGGTATAACATACGAACATCACAGCACATAACAGCGTCACAACGTTCACAGTTCACATCCCAGGTATAACATACGAACATCACAGCACATAACAGCGTCACAACGTTCACAGTTCACATCCCAGGTATAACATACGAACATCACAACACATAACAGCGTCACAACGTTCACAGTTCACATCCCAGGTATAACATACGAACATCACAGCACATAACAGCGTCACAACGTTCACAGTTCACATCCCAGGTATAACATACGAACATCACAGCACATAACAGCGTCACAACGTTCACAGTTCACATCCCAGGTATAACATACGAACATCACAGCACATAACAGCGTCACAACGTTCACAGTTCACATCCCAGGTATAACATACGAACATCACAGCACATAACAGCGTCACAACGTTCACAGTTCACATCCCAGGTATAACATACGAACATCACAACACATAACAGCGTCACAACGTTCACAGTTCACATCCCAGGTATAACATACGAACATCACAACACATAACAGCGTCACAACGTTCACAGTTCACATCCCAGGTATAACATACGAACATCACAGCACATAACAGCGTCACAACGTTCACAGTTCACATCCCAGGTATAACATACGAACATCACAGCACATAACAGCGTCACAACGTTCACAGTTCACATCCCAGGTATAACATACGAACATCACAGCACATAACAGCGTCACAACGTTCACAGTTCACATCCCAGGTATAACATACGAACATCACAGCACATAACAGCGTCACAACGTTCACAGTTCACATCCCAGGTATAACATACGAACATCACAGCACATAACAGCGTCACAACGTTCACAGTTCACATCCCAGGTATAACATACGAACATCACAGCACATAACAGCGTCACAACGTTCACAGTTCACATCCCAGGTATAACATACGAACATCACAGCACATAACAGCGTCACAACGTTCACAGTTCACATCCCAGGTATAACATACGAACATCACAGCACATAACAGCGTCACAACGTTCACAGTTCACATCCCAGGTATAACATACGAACATCACAACACATAACAGCGTCACAACGTTCACAGTTCACATCCCAGGTATTACATACGAACATCACAGCACATAACAGCGTCACAACGTTCACAGTTCACATCCCAGGTATAACATACGAACATCACAGCACATAACGTCTCAACGTGCAAAGTTCACATCCCAGGTCTAACATACAAACATCACAGCACATAACAGCGTCACAAGGTTCACAGTTCACATCCCAGGTATAATATGCGAACATCACAACACATAACAGCGTCAAAACGTTCACAGTTCACATCCCAGGTATAACATACGAACATCACAACACATAACAGCGTCACAACGTTCACAGTTCACATCCCAGGTATAACATACGAACATCACAACACATAACAGCGTCACAACGTTCACAGTTCACATCCCAGGTATAACATACGAACATCACAACACATAACAGCGTCACAACGTTCACAGTTCACATCCCAGGTATAACATACGAACATCACAACACATAACAGCGTCACAACGTTCACAGTTCACATCCCAGGTATAACATACGAACATCACAGCACATAACAGCGTCACAACGTTCACAGTTCACATCTCAGGTATAACATACGAACATCACAACACATAACAGCGTCACAACGTTCACAGTTCACATCCCAGGTATAACATACGAACATCACAGCACATAACAGCGTCACAACGTTCACAGTTCACATCCCAGGTATAACATACGAACATCACAGCACATAACAACGCCACAACGTTCACAGTTCACATCCCAGGTATAACATACGAACATCACAACACATAACAGCGTCACAACGTTCACAGTTCACATCCCAGGTATAACATACGAACATCACAACACATAACAGCGTCACAACGTTCACAGTTCACATCCCAGGTATAACATACGAACATCACAACACATAACAGCGTCACAACGTTCACAGTTCACATCCCAGGTATAACATACGAACATCACAACACATAACAGCGTCACAACGTTCACAGTTCACATCCCAGGTATAACATACGAACATCACAACACATAACAGCGTCACAACGTTCACAGTTCACATCCCAGGTATAACATACGAACATCACAACACATAACAGCGTCACAACGTTCACAGTTCACATCTCAGGTATAACATACGAACATCACAACACATAACAGCGTCACAACGTTCACAGTTCACATCCCAGGTATAACATACGAACATCACAGCACATAACAGCGTCACAACGTTCACAGTTCACATCCCAGGTATAACATACGAACATCACAGCACATAACAACGCCACAACGTTCACAGTTCACATCCCAGGTATAACATACGAACATCACAACACATAACAGCGTCACAACGTTCACAGTTCACATCCCAGGTATAACATACGATCATCACAGCACATAACAGCGTCACAACGTTCACAGTTCACATCCCAGGCTTAACATACGAACATCACAGCACATAACAACGCCACAACGTTCACAGTTCACATCCCAGGTATAACATACGAACATCACAACACATAACAACGTCACAACGTTCACAGTTCACATCCTAGGTATAACATACGAACATCACAGCACATAACAGCGTCACAACGTTCACAGTTCACATCCCAGGTATAACATACGAACATCACAGCACATAACAGCGTCACAACGTTCACAGTTCACATCCCAGGTATAACATACGAACATCACAGCACATAACAGCGTCACAACGTTCACAGTTCACATCCCAGGTATAACATACGAACATCACAGCACATAACAGCGTCACAACGTTCACAGTTCACATCCCAGGTATAACATACGAACATCACAGCACATAACAGCGTCACAACGTTCACAGTTCACATCCCAGGTATAACATACGAACATCACAGCACATAACAGCGTCACAACGTTCACAGTTCACATCCCAGGTATAACATACGAACATCACAGCACATAACAGCGTCACAACGTTCACAGTTCACATCCCAGGTATAACATACGAACATCACAGCACATAACAGCGTCACAACGTTCACAGTTCACATCCCAGGTATAACATACGAACATCACAGCACATAACAGCGTCACAACGTTCACAGTTCACATCCCAGGTATAACATACGAACATCACAGCACATAACGTCACAACGTTCACAGTTCACATCCCAGGTATAACATACAAACATCACAGCACATAACAGCGTCTCAATGTTCACAGTTCACATCCCAGGTATAATATGCGAACATCACAACACATAACAGCGTCACAACGTTCACAGTTAACATCCCAGGTGTAATATACGAACATCACAACACATAACAGCGTCACAACGTTCACAGTTCACATGCCAGGTATGACATACGAACATCACAACACATAACAGCGTCACAACGTTCACAGTTCACATCCCAGGTATAACACACGAACATCACAGCACATAACAACGTCACAACGTTCACAGTTCACATCCCAGGTGTAATATACGAACATCACAACACATAACAGCGTCACAACGTTCACAGTTCACATCCCAGGTATAACATACGAACATCACAGCACATAACAACGTCACAACGTTCACAGTTCACATCCCAGGTGTAATATACGAACATCACAGCACATAACAACGTCACAACGTTCTCAGTTCACATCCCAGGTGTAATATACGAACATCACAACACATAACAGCGTCACAACGTTCACAGTTCACATCCCAGGTATAACATACGAACATCACAGCACATAACAACGCCACAACGTTCACAGTTCACATCCCAGGTATAACATACGAACATCACAACACATAACAGCGTCACAAAGTTCACAGTTCACATCCCACGTATAACATACGAACATCACAGCACATAACAGCGTCACAACGTTGACAGTTCACATCCCAGGTATAACATACGAACATCACAACACATAACAGCGTCACAACGTTCACAGTTCACATCCCACGTATAACATACGAACATCACAGCACATAACAGCGTCACAACGTTGACAGTTCACATCCCAGGTATAACATACGAACATCACAACACATAACAGCGTCACAACGTTCACAGTTCACATCCCACGTATAACATACGAACATCACAGCACATAACAGCGTCACAACGTTGACAGTTCACATCCCAGGTATAACATACGAACATCACAACACATAACAGCGTCACAACGTTCACAGTTCACATCCCACGTATAACATACGAACATCACAGCACATAACAGCGTCACATCGTTGACAGTTCACATCCCAGGTATAACATACGAACATCACAACACATAACAGCGTCACAACGTTCACAGTTCACATCCCACGTATAACATACGAACCTCACAGCACATAACAGCGTCACAACGTTCACAGTTCACATCCCAGGTATAACATACGAACATCACAGTACATAACAACGTCACAACGTTTCTAGTTCACATCCTAGGTATAACATACGAACATCACAGCACATAACAACGTCACAATGTTCACAGTTCATATCCCAGGTATAACATACGAACATCACAGTACATAACAACGTCACAACGTTCATAGTTCACATCCCAGGTGTAATATACGAACATCACAACACATAACAGCGTCACAACGTTCACAGTTCACATCCCAGGTATAACATACGAACATCACAGCACATAACAACGCCACAACGTTCACAGTTCACATCCCAGGTATAACATACGAACATCACAACACATAACAGCGTCACAACGTTCACAGTTCACATCCCACGTATAACATACGAACATCACAGCACATAACAGCGTCACAACGTTGACAGTTCACATCCCAGGTATAACATATGAACAACACAACACATAACAGCGTCACAACGTTCACAGTTCACATCCCACGTATAACATACGAACATCACAGCACATAACAGCGTCACAACGTTGACAGTTCACATCCCAGGTATAACATACTAACATCACAACACATAACAGCGTCACAACGTTCACAGTTCACATCCCACGTATAACATACGAACATCACAGCACATAACAGCGTCACAACGTTGACAGTTCACATCCCAGGTATAACATACGAACATCACAACACATAACAGCGTCACAACGTTCACAGTTCACATCCCACGTATAACATACGAACATCACAGCACATAACAGCGTCACAACGTTGACAGTTCACATCCCAGGTATAACATACGAACATCACAACACATAACAGCGTCACAACGTTCACAGTTCACATCCCACGTATAACATACGAACCTCACAGCACATAACAGCGTCACAACGTTCACAGTTCACATCCCAGGTATAACATACGAACATCACAGTACATAACAACGTCACAACGTTCACAGTTCACATCCTAGGTATGACATACGAACATCACAGCACATAACAACGTCACAATGTTCACAGTTCACATCCCAGGTGTAATATACGAACATCACAACACATAACAGCGTCACAACGTTCACAGTTCACATCCCACGTATAACATACGAACATCACAGCACATAAAAGCGTCACAACGTTGACAGTTCACAGTACATCAAAATATAAAGTAGTATAGGAAACATGACAGACTACAGGAATCATGAAAATTCTTTTGTGTAACAATAGACAAAGAACTCTTGGAAAGGGAATACGTTTGTTAGTCATTATTAATTTGAAGTTGTGATGGATAATACTCTTGATTTCCCCACAAATTATGAAAGGATCAATACGGTAGTAAAGTTTATAAATAATTTTAGTGAAAAAATCGTTGAATGTAACTATAAAAAGCAGTGGGATACCAGGTGCATGTAAACAGAGGACAGACGTACATGCAGTAAATCTCTGGGATGTTATAGAACTTGGATAGTACACACAGCAGTACTGTCAGTCCCAGTGCTGGGACCCTCATGCTTACTAGCTCAAAGTTTTATATTTCCTCTACTTGATTTAGGGAGTATTATATAATGAATAACAATCGAATAGTTCTATATACTACCAATATATAGCCAGTATACTTGCTAAACATTATGATCAGTCATATTCCCTTCCAACTTACACTTTATATTTCCGTTTAATTTATTCCCATTTTTAATTAATTTTAATATAGCAGTTCATAAGGTGCGCCTTTCGCTTGAACTAAGGTAAAGAGGTTCCACACTGTTATTTACATCAAGCACCTCAAACTTTCCCACTGCATCTTCTACAACAGTCTCCCACACTGGCATTCATGTCATCCCAAGCAGTTGCCTTGCACTACTCAACATTCCCTACACATTTAACATCTCCCAAGATTCCTCTTCCTCATCTGCACTTATCCTCCCCTATAAAATATTTAATACAAATAACAATACCCACAGCCCACACCAAAAATCAGTAACTCTCAGGTAATAAAGTCGACCATCATGGTAATCTCGATCTGCTGACTAAAAAGATTTGAGCAGCCACTTCTGCAATCTGGCTGACTCATCTCATTGTTACTGTCTCCAATATTGTTATATTTTGCAATGATATCTTCTTATACATTTTAAACCCTAGCAACAAAAGTCTTGTAATTTGCAACAAAACATTTCCTTTTTTTAACAAATGTTAAATAATATTCTTCATAAATATATTTTATAATTCTATCTAACACTGTCTACGGCTTTGTTTGATCTGTTTCACAGATCAAAATTAGATTTGCGAAACATAATTATTTTAGTTTGCAAGCGAAAAAAAAATACAATGAAAAGTCAGAACCAATTATACAGACGTAACTTCAATTGCTGCGTCACTGTTGGTTCAGTAACAACAGCAATTTTAGAGGTTTCCTCCCAGCAATTGCTGCGTCACTGTTGGTTCAGTAACAACAGCAATTTTAGAGGTTTCCTCCCAGCAATTGCTGCGTCACTGTTGGTTCAGTAACAACAGCAATTTTAGAGGTTTCCTCCCAGCAATTGCTGCGTCACTGTTGGTTCAGTAACAACAGCAATTTTAGAGGTTTCCTCCCAGCAATTGCTGCGTCACTGTTGGTTCAGTAACAACAGCAATTTTAGAGGTTTCCTCCCAGCAATTGCTGCGTCACTGTTGGTTCAGTAACAACAGCAATTTTAGAGGTTTCCTCCCAGCAATTACTGCGTCACTGTTGGTTCAGTAACAACAACAATTTTAGAGGTGTCCTTCCAGTCAAGTCACTATTGGTTCAGTAACAAAGGTAGTTTCAAAAGTATTCTTCCAAGAGTGAAAGTCATAAGTTCAATAATTACTTTCATATTAAAGATTGTTTTCCAATCAATTCGAAAGCATTATTATGTACCCTATCAAAAAGTACTTGTTTGCAGTATTTAAAAGTCCTGAATATTGAGATATGTCTGTAATGATTAAAAACATTGACCATCACGAACACAAACAAAAAAAAATCTCCCAAAAATCTACCAATTCAGGAGACCTGATCTAATGGCAAAAATAATTTTATCAGAGGTTCTTACAGCCTGGCCAACACGTCTCACATAAACTTATATTAATGAATACCATTTAACCTATAATACAACCTCGGAAATCGTAAATTACAAAAAGGCACAATACCGTTACTGGTACAATACACAAATAACCAGCACATAGGTGAGAGGAGCTTACGACGACGTTTCGATCCGACTTGGACCATTTAGAAAGTCACACTAACAGAAAGGAGAAAAGGGGGCAGCATATATGGTCAGCAGAAAGGAACGAAACAAGAGAGGTAGTGGTAATAACAGTGGAGTCAAAGACCAAGAAAGAGGAGCACTGCAGGAGATCTAGGAGCCCAGTAAGGGTTGGAACAAAAGCACAGGGAAGAGGGGAAAGAAATGGTACTAACCCTAAAGGCTTAAGTTGCAAAAGAATCAGTGAAAAAAATGAATACAGGAAACATTTGTTTACAAAGAGAGTACTGGAGAAGAAGCGTGAGCTGCAAGAAGCAAGTTGTAAGCACAACAACTACTGTGAAATTTAACACTAAGAAGCAACATACAAATTATTAATAGAATGTAGATAATTACTAAATGTTAATTAATTCTTAAAACAGTTATGTTAAATATAAATAAAATTATTAGTAAAAGAAATTCAGTTTAATCTATTAAACAAATAATAACTAACAAAATTGTAATAAAAGTATTACTAAATATAATTATGAAATAAAATTAATACTAAGTACAATAATAAGTAATTATATTTTATATTTAATACATTATGAATTACATTCATACAGTTATTATACCTAAATGCATGAATGTATTTAAATAATCTGTCTAATATTTATATTTAATATAATTGGGCAATTACAAACAGTTAAAATGAAGAGGAAATTTTGATCGATTTTTTAAAACGTCATATTGATGAGACTTACTTGACGATGTTTACTAAACAGTTCTTGTTGTTGACAAACACCTGAGTTACTTGACAATGTTTACTAAACAGTTCTTGTTCTTGACAAACACCTGAGTTACTTGACGATGTTTACTAAACAGTTCTTGTTCTTGACAAACACCTGAGTTACTTGACGATGTTTACTAAGCAGTTCTTGTTGTTGACAAACACCTGAGAGTTACTTGACGATGTTTACTAAACAGTTCTTGTTGTTGACAAACACCTGAGATACTTGACGATGTTTACTAAACAGTTCTTGTTGTTGACAAACACCTGAGTTACTTGACGATGTTTACTAAACAGTTCTTGTTGTTGACAAACACCTGAGTTACTTGACGATGTTTACTAAACAGTTCTTGTTGTTGACAAACACCTGAGAGTTACTTGACGATGTTTACTAAACAGTTCTTGTTGTTGACAAACACCTGAGAGTTACTTGACGATGTTTACTAAATAGTTCTTGTTATTGACAAACACCTGAGAGTTACTTGACGATGTTTACTAAATAGTTCTTGTTGTTGACAAACACCTGAGAGTTACTTGACGATGTTTACTAAATAGTTCTTGTTGTTGACAAACACCTGAGAGTTACTTGACGATGTTTACTAAATAGTTCTTGTTGTTGACAAACACCTGAGAGTTACTTGACGATGTTTACTAAATAGTTCTTGTTGTTGACAAACACCTGAGAGTTACTTGACGATGTTTACTAAATAGTTCTTGTTGTTGCCAAACACCTGAGAGTTACTTGACGATGTTTACTAAACAGTTCTTGTTGTTGACAAACACCTGAGAGTTACTTGACGATGTTTACTAAATAGTTCTTGTTGTTGACAAACACCTGAGAGTTACTTGACGATGTTTACTAAATAGTTCTTGTTGTTGACAAACACCTGAGAGTTACTTGACGATGTTTACTAAATAGTTCTTGTTGTTGACAAACACCTGAGAGTTACTTGACAATGTTTACTAAATAGTTCTTGTTGTTGACAAACACCTGAGAGTTACTTGACGATGTTTACTAAATAGTTCTTGTTGTTGACAAACACCTGAGAGTTACTTGACGATGTTTACTAAATAGTTCTTGTTGTTGACAAACACCTGAGACTTACTTGACGATGTTTACTAAATAGTTCTTGTTGTTGACAAACACCTGAGAGTTACTTGACGATGTTTACTAAATAGTTCTTGTTGTTGACAAACACCTGAGAGTTACTTGACGATGTTTACTAAATAGTTCTTGTTGTTGACAAACACCTGAGAGTTACTTGACGATGTTTACTAAATAGTTCTTGTTGTTGACAAACACCTGAGAGTTACTTGACGATGTTTACTAAATAGTTCTTGTTGTTGACAAACACCTGAGAGTTACTTGACGATGTTTACTAAATAGTTCTTGTTGTTGACAAACACCTGAGAGTTACTTGACAATGTTTACTAAATAGTTCTTGTTGTTGACAAACACCTGAGAGTTACTTGACGATGTTTACTAAATAGTTCTTGTTGTTGACAAACACCTGAGAGTTACTTGACGATGTTTACTAAATAGTTCTTGTTGTTGACAAACACCTGAGACTTACTTGACGATGTTTACTAAATAGTTCTTGTTGTTGACAAACACCTGAGAGTTACTTGACGATGTTTACTAAATAGTTCTTGTTGTTGACAAACACCTGAGAGTTACTTGACGATGTTTACTAAATAGTTCTTGTTGTTGACAAACACATGAGAGTTACTTGACGATGTTTACTAAATAGTTCTTGTTGTTGACAAACACCTGAGAGTTACTTGACGATGTTTACTAAATAGTTCTTGTTGTTGACAAACACCTGAGAGTTACTTGACGATGTTTACTAAATAGTTCTTGTTGTTGACAAAGACGATGTTTACTATATAGTTCTTGTTGTTGACAAACACCTGAGTTACTTGACGATGTTTACTATATAGTTCTTGTTGTTGACAAACACCTGAGTTACTTGACGATGTTTACTATATAGTTCTTGTTGTTGACAAACACCTGAGAGTTATAGCTCAAAAGTCTCACTTCTATTCATTAATTTTGTGATTTTTTTTTATTTTTTTTATTAAAACAAAATTACAATATAACAATTAAAATATAAACTTCATTGCGAACAAAAAGGGTCTCCATACTGTAAGACATTACACACCTGGCATCCTGTGGCCAGTTGTACATTCTGTTGCTAAAAACCCTAAAACTATCCATTCCTTATTACAACACACAGATATGAAGAAAAAACATTGAATTATGTAGTGTACTAACTCACTTTCCCTACCATCAAAAAACAACTCGCCGATCTGATGTTAAAAAACTTTAACCTTTTTTTCCGCACCATGACAAATACCATGGAAGTTAATGACCTAGTCTATCTCATACTTTTGTAAGTACTTATTTCACATAATATACAAACAATTAAAAAATAACATGCACTATATAGATACTGAACGTAGTGTTAATATCCTACAATACTAATTATAAAAGCCATGAACCTGATGCCCCTCCCAATGTTATATATGTTTTATCACATATTTTACAATATTTATGAACAAAAAGCCCAGGTAACATACTTGGACTGTCAAAAGCACAAAGTATAATTATCCTCCAACATGGCTGCCCACCGCGTCTAATACCATGGAATATCCATTTAAATAAACTTCCGTACATGTCCATTATTAACAAAAACAATTTCTTGCTTTAAACTCACCTTTGATCAGCCACTCAACTTGTGTTACACTGAAAATCTTTACTGTAATAATGCCACTCACGGCTTATGGTACATATTACTGAAGAGATCTAGTTAGCACACAAGATCTCACAAGTACCTATATATGTATATAATAATTGTGTCGCATGACACAAAGGCTGTCTTAAAAAGTTGTTAAGATACACACATATACATTTACATATATACATATATATGTATACACCTACATACTCATACACACACATTAACACAAGAATACAAAAACTTTTATGGCCATTTGTTTTTGTCTTGAATTGTCAGTACAATGTACGACAAACGGTAATAATACTTTGACGTGCATTGATACGCATAAAACTGCTGTGTTTCATACCCATCCATACCATACAACTCTCAAACAACATTACCACGTTCACGTATCCTCCAATATAGTCATATCTTCGCTAAAAAAGGAAAACGGTCCCTTCTTAGTTAGTGAGCACATTAATGAGTCTCTTTACCGTAATATTTCTGTATGATTCCGGAAACAATGTTTCCCGCCGTTTTCCATAAATGAGTTTGTTTCTATATACTGTACCATATATTCCCGCCGCAATTGCCCTAATTCTAATCCCCCCCCTTTTCCCTCAATCTCCAGGAAAAAAAAAAACAAGAAGTCTGACACAACGTACATAATTGCCGTCCTTACATCCTCAGACACCCCTCGTACCTCTAATATTAGGGCTGCTCGCAGAATCTCTATGTTACCCCCTCCAATTAACTTGAAAACTCTTGCCAGCCACAACAGTACCTCCCCCAACTCTTTACAAAAGTAAACGGCATGAAATGCTGTTTTTAGTTCCTCACAATTTTCGCATTTTGCTTCCCTTACCATCCCATCACACACAAAGCAGACTTCGAAGCCAAAATTCCCATTACAAACTTATAAACTAATTCCCGTACCCTCGGCATTAATCTTAGCTTCTGGAACTCATACCAAATCTTACCCCAATTATACAAGGGGTATACCGATACCCCTTGCATGATTTCTGGTTTTCTACTCATCTCTACCAACCTTCCAAACCTAAGTTTGTCTACCTCTCCTACGACTAACAATAACCTGAGCATAGTCTCGCATTCCATTAATCCTCCCCACCAACGTCGGACATCTTCCATCACTCTTCCCACTCTCACTCCTTTTACCCCCCACCCCTCCCGTACGAACCTCTATTTAACATACATTGCCTTTACTCTCGGCCCCAGCGCCAAAAGTCCTACTCCCCCTCTGCGTACATTCGTCATGACCACCCCTTTACTGAGCCATGCCCTTCCAAAACCCCAAACATAACGGAGCACCCTTCTCTGTATCTCTTGTATCTCCTGTCCTCGTAAAGGATACACCACAGCAACATTCCACACTTTACTATATACCAATGAATTTATTATTATTGCCCTTTGCATTAAAGAAACATCCCTCGCTCTTAGGTTCCGAATCCTGTGCACAACTTTCTCTCCCACCAATTCTGAGTTCACGCGTCGAGCCTCCTGCTCATCAGTCATATAGAGAATTCCACAAATTTTCAGCTGTTCCGTCACTTCCCATCCCAACTCCAACCCCATTCTACCCCCCACCCTATCCCCTATCTCTAATAATTTCGATTTAGCTCTGTTGACTCTCATACCAGACGCCTCCCCAAAAATCTTCATTGCCCTCCCAACCTTTCTCAATCCTTCTACAAACCCAGACGTCTTAAATTAGCTACCAAGAACTCCCTATTCACACCGTCATATGCATTCTCCCAATCAATGCCCAAAATTCCTCCCCCCTTGCAACCCTTTAAGAAATCCCTAATTCGACTATGTCCATCCCTCATGCTACGACCCGGAACCCTACTTGAACAAAACAACTATCCCATGACACTCCCACACCCATCCTCTACTCTCCCATAGCACTTCCATACCTATCCTATACACTTCCATAGCATCCCACACTCATCCTGTACTATCCCATAGCACTCTCACACCCCTCCTGTAATCTCCAATACCAATACAATAAATATCCTGTACTCTCCCATAGAGCACACACGCCCATCCTGTGTTATCCAATTCCAATCTCACACTCATCTTGTACTCTCCCATAGCACTACGACGCCCATCCTATGCTCTCCAATACCAATCACATAATCATCCTGTACTCCCCTATAGCATTCCCACACATATCCTGTACTCTTCGACACCATTCCAGCACCCATCCTATACTATACCATTAACGGCCACACCCAACCTGTATACACCCAGAGCACTAGAACACCACTACTGTTCTCTCCCAGAGTACTCCAAAACACATTCAGCACTCTCCTCTAGCGCACCAACACCCATGCTGTACTCTCCTAGAGCACTCCATCACCCATTATGTACTCTCCAAGAGTACTCAAACACACATCCTGTACACTCAAACAGCACTCCAACAGTAATCCACAACTCTCTCAAAGCCCTCTCACACCCACCCTGAAATACCCCATAGGACACCAACACCCATCATGTACACTCCATTGGCACCTCAGCACCTATTCTGTACTTTCTCAGAACACTCCAACACCTATCACGTACTATCCCCAAAACACTCCAACATCCATCTTTACTCTTCCAGAGCACTCAAACACCCATCCTGTACTCTACAAGAACACTCCAGTATCCATCTTGTACTCTACCAGAGCACACTCACTCTCATCCTGTACTCTCCCAAAGAACTCCAACACCCACACTGTACTCTCCCAGAACACTATATCACCAATTATGTACTCAGACAGAGCACTAAAACACCCATCCTGTCCACTCCGACACTCATCTTGTACTCTCCCAGAGCACTCCATCACCCATCATGTTCTCTGTCTTAGCACCCCAACACCAATCCTGTTCTCTCCCAGAGAATTCCATCACCCATCTTGTACTCTCCCAGTGCACTTCAACACCCATCCTGTACTCCACAGACAACTTCAACACCCATCCTATACTCTCCCAGAGCACTTCCCCACTCATTATCTACTCTCCCATAGCAATCCAACACCCATCCTATACACAAATAACCCGCACATAAAAGAGAGAAGCTTATGTGCGGGTTATTTGTGTATCGTTCCAGTCACGGTATTGTGCCTTTTTTTGTTACCCATCCTGTACTCTCAATGAACACTCCCACACCCATCCTGTACTCTCAATGAACACTCCCACACCCATCCTGTACTCTCAATGAACACTCCCACACCCATCCTGTATCTCAATGAACACTACACCCATCCTGTACTCTCAATGAACACTACACCCATTGTATTCTCCCAGAATATTCCAACACCCATCTTGTACGCTCCCACAGCACTATAACACTCATCTTGTACTCTCCCACAGCACCCCATTCTCCATTCTGTACTCTCCCAGAGAACTCCAACACCCATCTTGTACTCTCCCAGAACATTCCAACACCAATCTTCTACGCTCCCACATCACTACAACGCCCATCCTGTACTCTCCCACAGCACTCCATCCCCAATCCTGTACTCTCCCACAGCACTCCATCCCCAATCCTGTACTCTCCCAAAGCACTCTCACACCCATCCTGTACTCTCTCAGAGCAATCCAACACCCATTCGGTACTCTCCCAGAGCAATCCAACACCCATTCGGCACTCTCCCAGAGCACACAAACACCCATCCAGTACTCTCCCAGAAAACTCCAACACCCATCCTGTACTCTCATAGAGCAATCCAATACCTATCATGTACTTCCCCTAAGCACTCCCACACCCATCCTGTGCCCTGCCAGATAACTCCAACACCCATCCTGTGCCCTGCCAGATAACTCCAACACCCATCCTGTGCCCTGCCAGATAACTCCAACACCCATCCTGTGCCCTGCCAGATAACTCCAACACCCATCCTGTGCCCTGCCAGATAACTCCAACACCCATCCTGTGCCCTGCCAGATAACTCACCCATCATGTGCCCTGCCAGATAACTCCAACACCCATCATGTGCCCTGCCAGATAACTCCAACACCCATCCTGTGCCCTGCCAGATAACTCCAACACCCATCCTGTTCCCTGCCAGATAACTCCAACACCCATCCTGTGCCCTGCCAGATAACTCCAACACCCATCCTGTGCCCTGCCAGATAACTCCAACACCCATCCTGTGCCCTGACAGATAACTCCAACAACCATCCTGTTCCCTGCCAGATAACTCCAACACCCATCCTGTACCCTGCCAGATAACTCCAACACCCATCCTGTGCCCTGCCAGATAACTCCAACACCCATCCTGTGCCCTGTCAGATAACTCCAACACCCATCCTGTGCCCTGCCAGATAACTCCAACACCCCATCCTGTGCCCTGTCAGATAACTCCAACAGCCATCCTGTGCCCTGCCAGATAACTCCAACACCCATCCTGTGCCCTGTCAGATAACTCCAACACCCATCCTGAGCCCTGCCAGATAACTCCCACACCCATCCTGTGCCCTGCCAGATAACTCCAACACCCATCCTGTGCCCTGCCAGATAACTCCAACACCCATCCTGAGCCCTGCCAGATAACTCCAACACCCATCCTGTGCCCTGCCAGATAACTCCAACACCCATCCTGAGCCCTGCCAGATAACTCCAACACCCATCCTGTGCCCTGCCAGATAACTCCAACACCCATCCTGTGCCCTGCCAGATAACTCCAACACCCATCCTGAGCCCTGCCAGATAACTCCAACACCCATCCTGAGCCCTGCCAGATAACTCCAACACCCATCCTGAGCCCTGCCAGATAACTCCCACACCCATCCTGTGCCCTGCGAGATAACTCCAACACCCATCCTGTGCCCTGCCAGATAACTCCAACACCCATCCTGAGCCCTGCCAGATAACTCCAACACCCATCCTGTGCCCCGCCAACGGATGGCTCCCAGCACCGTCATGGCGCATGCGATAGCTCCAGCACCCGTCCCTGTGCCCTGCGGATAAGGCTCCAGCACCCCATCCGCCAGCGCGCCGGATAGCTCCAACGCCCGTCCTGTGCCCTGCCGGATAACTCCAACACCCGTCTAAGTTGCCCCTGCCGGATAACTCCCACACCCATCCTGTTGCCTGCAGATGCTCAACACCCGTCCTGTTGCGCCGCCGGATAGCTCCCAACACCCGTCTGTAGCGCCGGATGCTCCCAAACACCCATCCTGTGCCTGCCGGATAGCTCCACACCCATCCTGGCTCCTTGGATGGCTCCACACCCGTCCCCTGCTGCCCTGCTGGATGGCTCCACACCCATCCTGTGCCCTGCCGGATGGCTCCACCCGTCGCTGTGCCCTGCGGATAGCTCCACACCCATCTGTAAGCTAACCGGATGGCTCCCACGCATCGCAGTGCGCGGATGAGCTCCACACCCATCCTGTGCCGCCAACGGATAGCTCCCACACCCGTCCTGTGCCGCCGCGGATAGCTCCAGCACCCATCTGTGCTGCGGATGCTCCACACCCATCCTGTGCCCTGCCGACGGATAGCTCCCAACACCCGTCCTGTGCCCGCCATTGGATAACTCCACACCCATCCTGTGCCTGCAAGATAAGCTCCACACCCATCCTGTGCCTGCCAGATAGCTCCCAACACCATCCTGTGCCTGCCAGATAACTCCCAACACCCATCCTGGTAGCCCTCGCGGATAGCTCCCCACACCCGTCCTGTTGCCCTGCCCGGATAACTCCAAGCACCCATCCTGTGCCCGCCGGATAACTCCACACCCATCCTGTGCCCCGCAACGGATAGCTCCCAACACCCGTCTGTGCCCCTGCGGATAACTCCAACACCCGTCACCAATGCCCTGCGGATAACTCCCACACCCATCCTGTGCCCATAACGAGGATAGCTCCAACGCCCCATCCCCTGTGCCCTTGCCGGATAACTCCACACCCATCCTGGCCGCCCTGCCGGATGGCTCCACACCCATCCTGTGCCTGCCACCGGATGCTCCAGCATCCGCCCGTGCCTGGATGGCTCCACACCCATCCTGTGCCCTGCCCGGATAAGCTCCCCACACTCCGTCTGTGCCCTGCCGGATGGCTCCCACACCCATCCTGTGCCCTAGCGGATGCTCCCGCACCCATCCTGTGCCCGCAAGGATAGCTCCCACACCCATCTGTGCCTGCCGGATAACTCCAGCACCCATCCTGTAAGCACCGCCGATGGCTCCACACCCATCCTGTGCCCTGCCGGATAGCTCCTCACCCGTCCTGTGCCTGCAGATGGCTCCAACGCCCAATCCTGTTGCCCGCGCCGATGTCCAGCACCCGTCACCTGTGCCCTGCCGGATAACTCCAACACCCGTCCTGTGCCCCTGCCGGATAGCTCCAAGCACCCGTCCTGTGCCCTGCAGATAACTCCAACACCCATCCTGTTGCCCGCCTTGGATGCTCCCAGCACCCATCCTGTGCCCTGCCGGATGGCTCCACACCCATCCGCAGCGCGCCCGGATGGCTCCAGCACCCGTCGCAATGCCCTGCGGATGGCTCCAACGTCACCGTGCGCAAGGATAGCTCCAGCACCCATCCTGTGCCCTGCCAACGGATGCTCCAACACCCGTCCTGTTGCCCTGCGGATAGCTCCCACACCCGTCACCTGTTGCCCTGCCGGATGGCTCCACACCCGTCTGTGCCCGCAACGGATAACTCCACACCATCCTGTGCCCTGCCAAGGATGCTCCACACCCGTCCTGTGCCCTGCCAAGGATAGCTCCACACCCATCCTGTGCCCTGCCGGATAACTCCCACACCCATCTGTGTGCCCTGCCAAGATGGCTCCACACCCATCCTGTGCCCTGCCGGATAACTCCACACCCATCCTGGCGCCCTGCGGATAGCTCCACACCCCCATCCTGTGCCTGCCCGATTGGATAGCTCCACGCCCGTCCTGCCCGCCTGCCGGATAGCTCCCACACCCGTCTCCAGCGCTCCCGCCGGATAACTCCACCCGCCGTCCAGAGCGCGCCGGATGGCTCCCACCCCACCCGTCCGCAGCGCTGCCGGATGGCTCCACGCCGTCTGTGCCCTGCCGGATGGCTCCAGCACCCATCCGCAGTGATTGCCCCTGCCGGATAGCTCCAGCACCCATCCTGTTGCCCGCAACGGATGCTCCGCCCGTCCTGCCGCTCCCGGATGCTCCCACACCCGTCCTGTGCCCTGCGGATCGCTCCCAACACCCGTCTGTGCCCTGCGGATAGCTCCAACACCCGTCTGTGCCCTAACAGGATAACTCCAACACCCGTCCTGTGCCCTGCAGATAGCTCCCAACACCATCCTGTGCCCGCGCCGGTGCTCCAACCCGCCCATCCTGTGCCCTGCGGATGGCTCCACACCCGTCCTGTGCCCCTGCCAAGGATAGCTCCAAGCACCCATCCCCGGTGTGCCCCTGCCGGATATGCTCCAACACCCATCCTGTGCCCTGCGGATAAGGCTCCAACACCCACCCCGTCAGTGCTGCCGGATAACTCCAGCACCCGTCCTGCGCGCCGGATGGCTCCAGCACCCATCCTGTGCCCGCAAGGATGGCTCCAACCGCCCATCCCGTCCGCGCAAGGATAACTCCACGCCCGTCCTGTGCCCTGCCAGGATAAGCTCCCACTTACCCATCCTGTGCGCCAGGATAAGCTCCAGCACCCATCGCGTGCCCCTGCCAGATAGCTCCAACACCCATCCTGTGCCCTGCCAGATAACTCCAACACCCATCCTGTGCCCGCTGCCCGAATGGCTCCAACACCCGTCGCGCCCTGCTTGGATAAGCTCCAGCACCCATCCTGTGCCCTGCCGGATAGCTCACACCCATCCTGCGCCTGCCCGGATGGCTCCACCCATCCGTCTGTGCGCCGCCGATGCTCCGCATCCCGTCTCCGTGCCTGCCTTGGATAGCTGCCCGTCCCACCTGCGCCTGCCGGATAGCTCCAGCACCCATCCTGTGCCCTGAGATAACTCCGCGCCCATCCCTGTGCCCTGCGGATAAGGCTCCACACCCATCCTGTGCCCTGCCGGATAACTCCAACACCCATCCTGTGCCCTGCCTTGGGATGGCTCCAACGCCGTCTGTGCCCTGCCCTTGGATAGCTCCCACACCCATCCTGTGCCCTGCCAGATGGCTCCCAACACCCATCCTGTGCCCTGCCAGATGGCTCACGCATCCGCCCTTTTCCAACGGATGTCCAACACCATCCTGTGCCCCTGCCAGATAGCTCCACACCCATCCTGTGCACCCGCGGATGGCTCCCACAACCCGGTATATTGCGCCGGATAGCTTGCCCGTCACCTGTGCCCTGCCGGATGGCTCCAGCTTGCCCATCCTGGATTGCTGCCGGATGGCTCCAGGCGCCCATCCTGTGCCCTGCGGATAAAAGCTCCAACGCCCTCCATCCTGCGCCCTGCCCGGATAGCTCCACACCCGTCTGCCCTGCCGGATAGCTCCACACCCCGTCCTGTGCTCCAAGCGGATGGCTCCCCGCACCCTCGTCGCCGGTTGCGCCAGGCGGATAGCTCACACCCGTCCGCCAAGTGCGCCCGGATAACTCCAACACCCGTCTGTGCCCATAACCCGGATAGCTCCACCCGCCCATCCTGTGCGCGCGGATAGCTCCACACCCGTCACTGTGCGCAAGCGGATAAGCTCCACACCGTCCATGTGCCCCGCGCCCGATGGCTCCAAGGCACCCATCCTGTTGCCTGCTGATGGCTCCAACGCCCATCCGTAGTAGCATGCGGATAAGGCTCCCCACACCCATCCTGTGCGCGCCGGATAGCTCCAGCACCCGTCCTGTGCGCAACGGATAACTCCACACCCATCCTGTTGGTGCACCGGATAAGGCTCCCCACACCCGTCGTGCCAGCACCGGATGGCTCCCAACGCCCATCCTGTGCCCTGCCTGGATAGCTCCAGCACCCGTCCTGTTGCCCTGCCAAGGATGGCTCCAACGCCCATCCTGTGCCCTGCCGAGATGGCTCCAAGGCGCCCGTCCTGTGCCCTGCCGGATAACTCCAGCGCCATCCTGTGCCCCTGCTTGATAAGCTCCCGCACCCATCCTGTGCCCTGCCTGGATAACTCCCACACCCATCCTGTTGCCCTGCCCGGATAACTCCCACACCCCATCTTGTGCTTGTTGATAACTCCCACACCCATTCTGTGCCCTGCAGATAGTTCCAACACCCATCTTGTGCCCTGCCAGGATAACTCCGCACCCATCCTGTGCCTGTGGATAACTCCAACACCCATCCTATACTCTCCATAACCTCCAACACCCATCCTGTACTCTTCCAGGATACTCCCATCACCATCCTGTCCTCCAATGGCTCTCCTTTGATCCTGTCTCTCCATAACCTCCAACACCCATCCTGTCTCTCCAATGGCACTCCAACACGAGATCCTGTATCTCTCCATAGCACTCCAACACCCATCCTACTCTCCATGCCTCCAACACCCATCTATATCTCTCATAACCTCCAACACCCATCCTGTCTCTCCATAACACTCCAACACCCATCCTATACTCTCCCATAACCTCCAACACCCTTCCTATACTCTCCCAAAGCCTCCCACACCCATAGTGTAGTCTCGTAGAAAACTCAACACCATCCTGTACCCTGAGGAACTCCAGCACCTATCCTGTACTCTCCCAGGCACTCCAGCACCCATCAGTACTCTACAGGCCCTCCATCCCCGTCCTGCACTCCCTTATTGTGCTCAACACCAATCTTGTACTCCTCCTGGAGTACCCCATTATCCATCTTGTACTCTCTACAAGCACCCAACACCACCCTGTACTCTCCCAGAGCACTCCAACCTCTTCTAGCACTCTCTAGGGGCACTCCATCACCCATCCTGTTCTCTCCCAGATCACTCCCACCCATCCTGTACTCTCCCAAAGCAATCCCAAACATATCGTGTACTCTGTAGCCTGAAACACGCATCCTATTCTCTCCCCACAGCTCCAACAAGCATCCTGTACTCTCCTCAGCCTCCACCACCCATCAGCACCTCCCAGACACGTCACCCATCCTGCACTGTTCAGATCTCAACACCCATCCTGCACTCTCCCCTTAGCACTCCAACACCCATCCTGTTCTCTCCCCAGAGCCCTCCACCACCCATCTTTTACTCTCCCATAGCACTCCAACACCAATCTACACCTCCCAGAGCACACCAATACTCATCCTGAACTCTCCATAGTACTCCAACAATCATCTGTACTCTCCCTGAGCACAATAACACCATGCTGCACTCTTTCAAAGTTCTCCAAGCACCCGTCCTGTGCTCACCCAGATCCTCCCCTCCCACAGTCATGCTGTTCTCTCCCAGGTTCCCCGGCCAAAATGGTG
The DNA here is from genome assembly GCF_038502225.1 of Cherax quadricarinatus. Lineage (NCBI taxonomy): Eukaryota > Metazoa > Arthropoda > Malacostraca > Decapoda > Parastacidae > Cherax > Cherax quadricarinatus. The sequence goes on along the minus strand of NW_027196977.1, from coordinate 4,091 downwards.
CCAGGTTCCCGGCCACAGCAAGAGTCAGGTTCGGCCGTAACGGTGCAGGTTCCAGCCACAACGGTGCCAGGTTCCCGGCAACAACAGTGCCAGGTTCCCGCCACAAGGCAGTGTCAGGTTCCCGCCACAACAGTGCCAGGTTCCCAGCCACAACGGTGCCGGGAGTTCCCCCGCCACAACAGTGTCAGGTTCGGCCGTAACGTGCCAGGTTCCGGCCACAACGGTGCAGGTTCCGCCCCACAACGGTGCCAGGTTCTCGGCCACAGCAGCGCCAGGTTTCCGTCACAACACTGCCGGGTTCCGTAAAACGGTGCAGTTCCCACCACAAGGCGGTGCCGGGTTCAGCCACAACGGTGCCGGAGGTTCCCGCTACAGCAGTGCCAGGTTCCGCCACAGCAGTGCCGGGTTTCCCGCCAAAAATAGTGCCAGGTTCCCGCCACAACGGGTGCCGAGTTCCCGATAAAACAGTGCCAGGGTTCCCGCCACAAGGCAGTGCCAGGTTCCCGCCACAACAGTGCCGGAGTTCCGCCACAACAGTGCCGGGTTCCCGCCACAACAGTGCCAGGTTCCGCCACAACGGTGCCGGGTTCCCGACACAGCAGAGCCAGGTTCCCGCCACAACAGTACCAGGTTCCCACCACAACAGTGAGGTTCGTGCCACAAGGTGCCAGGTTCCTGCCACAACAGTGCCAGGTTCATGCCGCAACAGTGCCAGGTTCCCGCACAACAGCGGCGGGTTCAGCCACAACAGTACCAGGTTCCGCCACAACGGGTGCCAGGTTCCGCCACAACAGTGCCGTGTTCCCGACACAACGGTGTCATGTTCCCGGCGCCAACAGTGCAGATTCCCGCCACAAGCAGTACCAGGTTCCCGCCACCAAAAGTGCCGGGGTTCCCGCCACAGCAGTGCCAGGTTCCCCGCCAAAACGGTGCCAGGTTCCCGCCACAGCAGTGCCAGGTTCTTGCCACAAAGGGGTGCCAGGTTCGTGCCAAGAGTGCCGGGTTCCCGCCACAACAATGCCGGGAGTTGGTGCCACCAAGGTGCCGGTTCCCGACACAACAGTGCCAGGTTCCCGCCACACGAATTGCCCGGGTTCCCGCCACAACAGTGCCAGGTTCCCGCCACAACAGTGCCAGGTTCCCGCCATAACAGTGCCAGGTTCCCGCCACAACAGTGCCAGGTTCGTGCCACAATAAACACCATAATAACAACAATCTGAGAATATTGAAATAAAAAATTAATTCTGCTGACAATTACATGTTAATTATTGAAAATAAAACTAAAGTTCAACACTGAATTAATTACTAACAACTTTTTGGTTTAGAGGTTTGTTGTGTTCTCTGCACACAGGTTTGTTGTGTTCTCTGCACACAGGTTTGTTGTGTTCTCTGCACACAGGTTTGTTGTATTCTGCACACCAGGTTTGTTGTGTTCTCTGCACACAGGTTTGTTGTATTCTCTGCACACAGGTTTGTTGTATTCTCTGCACCTGAGGTTTGTTGTGTTCTCTGCACACAGGTTTGTTGTGTTCTCTGCAACACAGGTTTGTGGTTCTCTGCCAGGTGTGTGGTTGTTCTCTGCACCGGAGGTGTGTGTGTTCTCTGCACACAGGTGTGTAGGTGTTCTCTGCAACACAGGTGTGTGGTGTTCTCTGCAACACAGGTTTGTTGTAATTCTCTGCAGCACAGGTTTAATTGGTGTTCTCTGCCTACAGGTTTGTTGTGATTCTCTGCACACAAGGGTTTTGTTGTGTTCTCTGCAACACAGGTTTGTTGTATTCTCTGCACACAGGTTGTTGTGTTCTCTGCAACACAGGTTTGTGGAGTGTTCTCTGCACCACAGGTTTGTAGTGTTCTCTGCACCTGAGTTTGTGGTGTTCTCTGCACACACAGGTTTGTTGTGTTCTCTGCACACAGGTTGTGAGTGTTCTCTGCACACAGGTTTGTGGTGTTCTCTGCTGGGCACCAGGTTTGTGGTGTTCTCTGCAACACAGGTTTGTTGTATTCTCTGCAAGCACAGGTTTGTGGTATTCTCTGCAACTGCAGGTTTGTGGTGTTCTCTGCCTGAGTTTGTGGTGATTCTCTGCACACAGGTTTGTTGTGTTCTCCGCACACCCAGGTTTGTTGTGTTCTCTGCACACAGGTTTGTTGTATTCTCTGCACACAGGTTTGTTGTGTTCTCTGCACTGGGTAGGTTTGTTGTGTCCTCTGCACACAGGTTTGTTGTATTCTCTGCACACAGGTTTTGTGTTCTCTCTGCAACACAGGTTTGTTGTGTTTCTCTGCAACACAGGTTTGTTGTGTTCTCTGCAATACAGGTTTGTGTGTTCTCTGCAACACAGGTTTGTTGTGTTCTCTGCACACAGGTTTGTTGTGTTCTCTGCAACACAGGTTTGTTGTGTTCTCTGCAACACAGGTTTGTTGTGTTCTCTGCAACACAGGTTTGTTGTGTTCTCTGCACACAGGTTTGTGGTGTTCTCTGCAACACAGGTTTGTTGTGTTCTCTGCACACAGGTTTGTTCTGTTCTCTGTACACAGGTTTGTTGTGTTCTCTGCACACAGGTTTGTTGTGTTCTCTGCACACAGGTTTGTAATTGTTCTCTGCCACAGGTTTGTGGTGTTCTCTGCACACAGGTTTGTTGTGTTCTCTTCACACAGGTTTGTTGTGTTCTCTGTACACGGGAGGTTTTGTTGTGTTCTCTGCACACAGGTTTGTTGTGTTCTCTGCACACAGGTTTGTAATTCTCTCTGCACCACCAGGTTTGTGGTGTTCTCTGCACCTGGGTTTGTGGTGTTCTCTGTACACAGGTTTTGTGTTCTCTGCACACAGGTTTGTGTTCTCTGCAACACAGGTTTGTTGTGTTCTCTGCACACAGGTTTGTTGTGTTCTCTGCACACAGGTTTGTGTTCTCTGCAACACAGGTTTGTTGTGTTCTCTGCACACAGGTTTGTGTTCTCTGCACACAGGTTTGTGTTCTCTGCACACAGGTTTTGTGGTGTTCTCTGCACCACAGGTTTGTGGTGTTCTCTGCACCACAGGTTTGTGGTGTTCTCTGCACACAGGTTTGTGGTGTTCTCTGCACCTGGGTTTGTTGTGTTCTCTGCACACAGGTTTTGTTGTGTTCTCTGCACACAGGTTTTGTGATTCTCTGCACACAGTTTGTTGTATTCTCTGCACACAGGTTTGTGGTGTTCTTCTCTGCACAGAGGTTTTGTTGTGTTCTCTGCACAGGTTTGTTGTATTCTCTGCACACAAGGTTTGTTGTATTCTCTGCACACAGGTTTGTTGTGTTCTCTGCAACACAGCTTTGTGGTGTTCTCTGCTGCACCTGGGTTTTGTTGTGTTCTCTGCACACAGGTTTGTTGTATTCTCTGCAACACAGGTTTGTTGTGTTCTCTGCACAGTAGTTTTGTTGTGTTCTCTGCACACCAGGTTTGTTGTGTTCCTCTGAAACACAGGGTTTGTTGTGTTCTCTGCACACAGGTTTGTGTTCTCTGCAACACAGGTTTGTTGTGTTCTCTGCACACAGGATTTCTGTTCTCTGCAACACCAGGTTTGTTGTGTTCTCTGCACACAGGTTTGTTGTATTCTCTGCACACAGGTTTGTGGCGTTCTCTGCACACAGGTTTGTGGTGTTCTCTGCACAGGTTTGTTGTGATTCTCTGCACCTGGTTTGTTGTGTTCTCTGCAACACCCAGGTTTGTTGTGTTCTCTGCAGCACAAGGGTTGTTGTGTTCTCTGCAACAGGTTTTGTTGTCATTCTCTGCAACACAGGTTTGTGGTGTTCTCTGCCTGCAGGTTTGTGGATGTTCTCTGCACCTGAGTTTGTGGTGTGCTCTGCCTACAGGTTTGTTGTGTCTCTGCAAACGGGTTTTGTGGCGTTCTCTGCACACGTTTGTGTCTCTGCTACAGGTTTGTGGATGTTCTGCAACCAACACAGGTTTGTGGCGTTCTCTGCACACACAGGTCATGTGGATCTCTGCACAGGTTTGTTACATTCTCTGCACACAGGTTTGTTGTAATTCTCTGCACACAGGTTTCTGGTGTTCTCTCACACCTGAGTTTTGTGTTCTCTGCACACAGGTTTCTG